>NW_024098027.1:0-77500 GCF_016545835.1 Crotalus tigris | reverse complement strand
GAATTGAGGCCTTTGAACTGTGGTACTGGAGAAGACTCCTGTGAGTCCCCTGGACTGCAAGGCAATCAAACTGGTCAGTCCTAGAGGAGATCAACCCTGACTACTCTTTAGAAGGCCAGATCCTGAAGTTGAAATTCAAGTACTTTGGCCACCTAATGAGAAGAAGAAGAGCCTAATGCTGGGAAAGATGGAGGGCGATAGAAGAAGGGGACGACAGAGAATGAGGTGGCTGGATGGAGTCCCTGAAGCAGGAGGCGTGAGCTTCAATGGGCTCCAGAAGATGGTAGAGGACAGGAAGGCCTGGAGGAATGTTGTCCATGGGGTCGCAATGGGTCGGACATGACTTTACAACTAACAACAACATAATCACTGCACGTGTAAATGCTGGCAACCCAAAGGTGCAATCCTTTTACGAAAAGCCACATGGAAGCTATCCAATATTAAGTTACTAATTGGTATTACTTCATATCCCGTAAAAATAACTCTTGAAAAATAAATGTAAATTAAAAACAGGCAATGGAAAGAAAAAGAAAACTTATGTTTTTATGCAAGGAAGAGTCGAAGGATTTTTCAGAAAGCAGTTAATTCAGTCCTATAAATAGTATCCCCCTTGTTGTCAGCAATGGACTGATGGCAACACACCGAACATTTTTCAGCTGTTTTTTTTCCCTCTCCTTTGTTATTCTATATTTTCTCATTAAAAGGCCTTTGAATGCCTCTCTGGAAGTTTCTTTTTAGCAAATAGCTGAGATGCGATGGAGAATTGTAGTCAATGATACCATACGAAGAACATTTGAGCAGCCACAAAGAGCAAAACTCTTTTAAAATATGACGTATTGTTCACCCATTCATACTTGCGGCTGAACCCATTGGGCCCTTATCGCTTTAAAAGTGTCAAACTTCGAGCAAGGCTAATTGCATCATCAGTCTCTGTTGCTCTGTGTCTATGGTCTTTTGGCACAAATTGTCCTTTCCATTACTTCCTAGTTTCATTTAATATTCTTTTGGTTTAGCAACATATGAGCACTCCTAACCAATTGCCGTGATACCTTCTTATAGAGAAAGGCCTGTTCTGCGAATGTCTGTATTGCTGGAAAGAGCGTTGGGTTTTTTTCCTCTAGTTTTCTTCGTATGCCAAAGTAGGATACTGTACTTAATTTGCTGTGCAAGGAATTGTTAAACGTTGCGTTCAGCAGAGCTTTGCAACCTGCTGACACATTTCTTTTATGCCATCTCAGGGATTGTTGCTATTTCTGCTAACTGAATTTTCAAAGATATTCTTATTTGTGAGAAACAATTCTAATCACCTTCATTTGCAATATATTAAAGTGTTGCAGATATTTTTTTTGCAGGTGGGGGCTTTACGGAACTGATCAACCCTCCTTGTTAAAGCATGAAGCACATACAGCATTAATTCCTTTGTTCAATTTATACAATCTCCTTTTTTTAACGTAGAGACTTGGTCAAGTCACTCTTAGCTTTCCAATGCTGAAGCCTGTCCTAGGAAACAATGAATCTTTGATCCCTGAAATTTATTTGAACTGATGGCTCAGATTGTTAAATTCTGAAGATAATGTGCTAGAGAGGACCAGAGGTTTGAATTGCTTATTCAATATTTATTTATTTAAAATATTTAGATGTCCTCCCATCTTATAAAGTGTAACTATGGTGACTGACCATAGCAAAAACAAAAAAAGATGCATCGTTCATAGCTTCATTGTCTGGCAGCATGGAAAGAAGAATTGAGGAAATATCTAGATGACCTACATGGAGAACATAAGACCATTATATTCTCCTAGAGGTTAACCATACTTAGAAGCCCTAGTAAAATCATGATAGACCACAAAGTGTATAGTAAGAAATCACATACACCTTTCACTTCATTTCTTCACCTTACACAACAATCAAAGAACAGTTATTATTTTTTTTTATTTAAAAGTTTTATAAATTTATTACAATATAACCCCCCACCCCTTCCCCCTCCCCCACTTCCCAGAGCTGATTACAGGATAAAAAATAAAATAAACAAACATAATCTAACTAACATAAACCAACTATACTTTCAATCAAAACCATAACACACTTTAACTCCTTCTCCCAACAAATATTAACAAATTAAGCCAAAAATAATAAAATAATTAAAACTGATAATAATTATCTAAAATCTACTCAAAAGTAGATCAAAGAACAGTTATTGTATCACTGATGAACAAGGGTAACAAACTAAATCATACACCAGACAAGTAAGCCCCTGGATGGAAACTATCAGAATAATCGTGAACATTTTTAATGTTATGCAAACACTATATGCACATCCATTGAAGGAGGATGAGAAAAATTATGGACAACATAACAAGTTTTGTTCTCTACCAAGGCTAAAGTCTTAAAACTGAGAACATTGTATAAATTAAGAGTGTCGAGATTATGAAGTTAAATATATCAGCTGGGTACAGATTGCAGAATTGAAGTCCAGGAGAAGAATAACGGGCTTCAAAACCAAATTCAAAAATAGACCTGGGAAATGACTATACCCTGACATGGCATAAGACATGTTTTTCCAAAAATATGAAAGAAAAAATAGAAATTTACAGAGATATTAGAATTAGAAGGAAGTTTATCCAATGCATCTAGCTGGTGGGTATTGATTAAAAATCAACAGCTTATTCCACTAATGAAAGATGGTTTTTCATTCAGTTCAGAAGCCAAGAGGTAAAATATTAATATCTAGTCATGACTCAATGGAGAACAATGGAAAGATCTAAGATAGTATGCCAGGGGTAGGCAACCTTGGCTCTTTTATGACTCGTGGACTTCAACTCCCAGAATTCCTGAGCCAGCATGGCTCAGCTTGGAAACCTCTCCGTTTCCCCTCAGCATGGCTGGCTCAGAAATTCTGGGAGTTGAAGTTCACGAATCATAAAAGAACCAAGGTTGCCTACCCCTGGCCTAGGCCTAGGCCACTTTATGACTCGTGAACTTCAACTCCCAGAATTCCTGAGCCAGCATGGCTCAGCTTGGAAACCTCTCCCTTTCCCCTCAGCGTGGCTGGCTTAGAAATTCTGGGAGTTGAAGTCCACAAGTCATAAAAGAGCCAAGGTTGCCTACCCCTGTAGTATGTCATGAATTTTGGATTCTAAGCAACCTGTCAAAATGATCAAGGAACGTTGCTGAACAGAGTTTGACCATTATCTTATCCATTCTGATCTCCAGCCTATTTTAATCATGTAATTCTGTAAAAGAGAGGAAGTTTGGTCTAATGATTAAGGCTTTAGGCTAGAAACTGAGAGATCTCCCAAATTAGGCACAAAGTCCAACTAGGTAACCATGGCCCAGTCACTCTCTCCCAGCCCTAGCGTAATGACAAACTACTTCTGAAATCTTACTGAGAAAACTGAATGACTCACAGCGACCAATACACAAACTCAAAATAAAAAAACCACAAAGGAATCGTAATCACTGCAAAACACTTCATAGAATTGTACAATTATAGGACGGTAGACTCCTGAAAGGGACCTTGGAGGTCTTCTAATCCAGCCCCCTGCCCAAATGAACAAATGGCTGTCCAATCTCTACTTGAAAACCTCCAGTGATGGAGCACCCACAACTTTAGGAGGCAAGCTGCTCCACTGATTGATTGTTTTGTCAGGATGTTTCTCCTTAATTCTAGGGTGGATCTCTCTTTAACGATTTTCCACCCATTGCTTCTTGTCCTGTCCTCAGGTGCTTCAGAGAAAAGTCAACTCCCTCTTCTCTGGACAACCCCTCAATTACTAAAAGACAGTTGTCATGTCCCACCTAAATCTAGACATATCTAGTTCCCTCAATTTTCATCATATGGTTTAGCCTCCACAGTCCTGATCTTCTGTATACTCTTTGTAGGATCTCGGCATCATTTTTGTTTTGTGTACTACCGTTAATTCTATTTTGATTTCATCTTCCCACACAGTTATAAGGGATTTTCCTCTCTTTCTCTTTCTCTCTGTCTCTTTCTTTTCCTTTCTCTGGCCTAATATCGGACATCGGGGAGATATTAATTGTGTCCACACCCAACTAAAATGGGATAAAATTCTTTGAATAATGGAGTTTTGCTTTTCAAAATCTCTGGGTCATCCATATGTCTCGCTGTAGTGGAACATACACATGCACGTGTGGAGAGAGAGAGAGAGAGAGAAAGAAAGAAGAGGGAATTAAGCTATTTTCCAAAGCACCTGAAGGCAGGACAAGAAGCAACGGGTGGACACTAATCAAGGAGAGAAGCAACCTAGAACTAAGGAGAAACTTCCTGACAGTGAGAACAATTAATCAGTGGAACAGCCTGCCTCCAGAAGCAGTAAATGCTCCAACACTGGAAGTTTTTAAGAAGAGACTGGACAGCCATTTGTCCGAAATGGTGTAGGGTTTCCTGCCTGAGCAGGGGGTTGGACTAGATGACCTCCAAGGTCCCTTCCAACTTTACTTTACTACTATTACTAAGAAAGAGAGAGAACGAGAGAAAGAAAGAAAGAAAGAAAGAGAGAGAGAGAGAGAGAGAGAGAGAGAGAGAGAGAGAGAGAATCTGACTAGGCTTTCTGCTATTGAAGTTTTGAGAGTTTACAGAAATGAAATATAGTTATTCTATATTCTATAGAGAGAGAATTGTTTATCTGTTATGACCAAATGTTTGCATAATAAATTATGTATTGAGTGACTAAGAGTCATGGTAGTGCAATGGTTAGAATGCAGCATTGCAGGCTGACTCTGTCTACTGCCAGCAATTCGATTCTGACCGGCTCAAGGTTGACTCAGCCTTCCATCCTTCCAAGGTTGATAAAATGAGGACCCAGATTGTTGGGAGCAAATATACTGACTCTGTAAACCACTCACAGAGGGATGTAAAGCATCGTGAAGCAATATATCAGTCTAAATGCTATTGCTAAGTGCTAATGTAATTAACCCCTATATGGAAAATGCCCAGTCCTCCCACCACTGCATCGACAGAAAATAAAACTGAAATCTTGAGTGTTTGAGATCATGATCTGAACACTTGATGTAATGTTCACTGCAACGTTGTGATGTGGATGCACCCCTTTACATGTGTACCACATTGCTGCACAAATGCAAACATGGGAAACTTGCATTATGATGTTACAGAGCACATTTATTCATGTTGACACTGCGATTAAGTATAGAGACCTTTGTTGGAACAGCAAAGTGATAATAACTATGTTAGGAAGCAAAACCTGTTGGATGTCAAAGCCTGCTTTCCTTTCCAAAGAAATGCATTATTTATCAAAGGGAAGTCAGCTCACAGCCAATTTAGCATAGGTTAACCATCAAACACTCACAGCAGCAGAGTATGTGACCTTTTAATCTGATAAGGGAGTAAAATGTTGAAGATAGTAATTCATGATGAATGTGCATATAAGGTCCTCTGGGAGCAGAAACTAAATTCAAAGGAATTGTGCATTAACAATATGTTAAAAGGTAAATTAGCTACTAATTGAGTCAACAATTAATAGAATAAAAGTCGCCCCAACGTGACTCTCTATTTCATTCCAATATCTTGTAGTGTGACCATTACTCTTTGGAGACGGGCTATAAGTTGTTATCTACTCATCTGACATACCAGAGGGGTAGTAAGAATCTCATTTTCCATAGGTAGGTAAATCAATTAAACCACCTAAACTGAAGAGGGTCTATTGTTATATACACAAAAATGTGAAATCACAGCTGCCAGTTCTTTACCTAGTGCTGGCCTTCATACACACTGAGGACATACACATAGGGCATCATAATATATTTGCATAGTATATATATATATATATATATATATATATATATATATATATATATGCATCTGTCTCTTTGGTATAATTAATATGGTAATTAATATATATATGATACCCTCCATGAAGAGCAGGCACGACCACGAACACGAAGCCAAAAAATAGCAAGGCAGCCCAAAATCTTAAACCCCTCTGCAACTCAGACTAACCTGAGCACAACCAAACAGAACACTCCCCCAGCCAATCAGAGCACAGCCAACCCCCCAGTCAATCAGAGCACAGCCAACCCCCCAGCCAATCAGAGCACAGCCAAGCCCCTAACCAATCAGTTCATACCCCCACTGGCAGTTAAAAGGAAGAAACAGCTAAGACCACACATTGCTGCTCGAAGCACGAAGCTGAAAACACCAGCCTGAAGATGACGAATGGGACTTTGTCGAAACGTCGCCAAGACACTTCCAATTTTACGCGGGAGAAAACCCGAACAACCAAAGACCTACAAACACCCGCGAAAACCTCAGAAAACATATATATATATATATATATATATATATATATATATATATATATATATATATATATATATATATATATACATACATACATACATACATACATACATACATACATACATACATACATATTCAGAAGTCCCACAATGTTTTAACCTGCTCATTTTCAGCTATTTTTTCAACTACATCTTCCTAGCAGTTTTTTTTTTTTTATTACTGATATATAATCATTGTTAAAGATGTTCCAGTGAATCATTTTGGCTGTGTTATGTTGTTGTTTATAATCAGTTTTTTTGCAATCTTCTTGCATGATCTCCTGTTTTTCCTGCCTTGTTGCACAATCTGCACACTGAAACATTTGATGATTTTTCAATTCTGCCCTTGATTACGTTAGTGCAAATAGCTTGTTCTTGAGCAAACAAAACCAAGTCTTCAGTGTCTTTTTTGAATATTCTCTTTGTTAGCCATTGCCTGGTTTTATTATTTTTATCCATGTTCCACTTAATATTTTATAGAAGTTGACCATGTAATTTTTTTCTTCTTTTCCAATTCCTTTTCTTGTTTTTATTACATTATTTGATATTCATGTTTTTCCCCCACACACTAACTTTTAATTAATTTTTAACTTGTATCAATGCTTGCACTTGACTGTCTCTTATGTAATCAGCCAATGCACACTTTTTTTCTTCGGCAATTTGTTTGACTTAGGTAAATGTCTGCCTATATTTCTGCACGGTGGTAATATAATCCACGAATATCACTGCAGGGATATAATGCATAGGGGAAAGTCATCAGTATTGTTTTCATTTTTTTGCTCCAAATTCAGCTTGTGTCCACTGAATAATTCATTCTTTCTTAGTAGAAATATAATCCATATTACAAGATGATCTTCTTCTTCTTCTTCTTCTTCTTCTTCTTCTTCTTCTTCTTCTTCTTCTTCTTCTTCTTCTTCTTCTTCTTCTTCTTCTTCTTCGTCTTCTTCTTCTTCTTCTTCTTCTTCTTCTTCTTCTTCTTCTTCTTCTTCTTCTTCTTCTTCTCCTCCTCCTCCTCCTCCTCCTCCTCCTCCTCCTCCTCCTCCTCCTCCTCCTCCTCCTCCTCCTTCTCCTTCTCCTTCTTTACTATTCCCTTACTAGAACATGATTTCACTAAATAAATAATAAGTTTAATGCAAATTCATTGAAAATTGCCTATTCTTGTTTGTATATCCCCCAATTCCCCCAAGTTATTATTAGTACCTAATTTGTTTACAAAACCATTGCTGCACATATAAAGAAAGCAAATCTTACAATAGATAATTTTATTATCTTTTCTCCCTGAATAAATAATACTGTAGTTAATTAACACAATAGTAGGTTGCACTGGATTTTTGACAAGCACAATCTGGTAGAGGAAACTGCTAGTATATAGTAGTAATGAACATTGGAGTAAGCAGGAGATGACAATAATGTTCTAACTTAAGAGTATGAAATTCAAAAGCACAAAGTTAGTGAGCCTAGCAAGTTATTTAAGATAGGAACAACACAAACAAAAAGGAGGCAAATGTGCAAACAGTGAATTTTCCCAAATCCTCTGCATCAGTGGTGGGATTCAAATATGGGAACAACTGATTCTCTACATGGATGCCATTTCTGGAAGTCCATTCTGGGCCTGGGCAACAGAAATTAGCTACCGGTTCTGCTGAAGTGTTGTGAACTGGTTGGATCCCACCACTGATCTGCATTCTTAAACTAAACTACTGTTATTATTAACATAAACAGTTTGTTTCATTCATATGCTGCATTCAATGCCTTTATTTTTTTTTAAAAAAAAACCAGCAGTTCCAAAGCTGCTGATGTAAGATAATGATAATTTTTAATATTTGAACTGAATATTTTTTTCGATTGTAGATCATTGCTTTAATAAAAGGTCCTTGAGTTACCAAAATCAAAGGTAAACCGTGATTCTATCGCTTCTGAATTTAATTCTATGTTTTTTTTCCCCATTGGAGACAATATATACAGTCAGAAATGAGCATGGTACAATATACGAAAGGACAAAAAAACAGATTTTTTGATATTCATAGTATCAAAAAATAATTGATTACACAGAAGTAATGATGAAAAAAATAGAGGTTCTGAGTAAAAATAAAGATAGGAGAACAAATAAATGTAAATATATAATCCATACTCTATGAACAAATACATTATACATTATTTCTCAAAAAATAAAATATCTGGGGAGATCTGGGCTTTAAAAGACTTTCAAGCAGAAGTTAAAAGTGGGAATTACTTATTATACAAGCAAGTGTGAACAATTTTTGATCATCCCATTGCAATTCAGTTTTAAAAAAAACACAATCAAGATTAATAACCAAACTTCATTAGAAGTTAGATCATATCTACCATATTATGAAACTGTTTGTATTTCTGATATGCGAGGAAGATTTTTTTATTTTTATTTTTCTAGAGATGATATTTTTGTTTGATATGCTCAAGACTTGTATCAACAGCCAAATTAAAAAAAAATACTTCTATGAACTGTCACAAAATATTAGCAGCCGTTAACTGTTGCAAAGACATGTGAAAACATCAAGCATAAACATGAATTGGTAGTCATGAAGAAACTGGTTGACAGTTGGATATGAAGTTCTTTCTGTAACCTGGCTTGATTTTACTGAGAATTAGTTTTCTTGGTTTTATCATGTAGCATTTGTAATGATTATGTTTTTGAAGTGGCTACCTGTAGGAGAAGGCGTGGCAGAGCCCAGGGGTGGAGTTAAAAAAGGAATCAGCCTGGAATCCTTGCGTAGTCACAGGTGAACTCAGTCCAACTCCCTTGAGTTCCATAGACTTTTATCTAACTCCAAGAAGATGCTAAAATATTAGTTGAGAAGATTCCTGTGCATAGGCAAATTAAGGTGACTGTATTTACTAAGTGACATTTTAACCTCCCTCATGTTTAGTGGAACACTCAAATTGAACAGATAAAAGCTTTTAAAGATCTAGGTACCAAGTTTCAGTTATCTGCCTCCTAGAAATTTCAGTCTTCCAAACTTCATCCTCCATCCACAACATACTTCTAACAGAATAACCAACTACAGAAAAGTATGTAGGTCTGCTGCAATTAAATTTTTCAAAGCTTAATCACTAAGCCTTTTGCTGTAGGACAGTTACTGTTGTGTGTTTTAGCCTTGGGCTAAAAAAGCAGTGCAGTCCAAATGAGTAAGACCTCTGTTCCAAATTTCCCACTCAGCTGCAAATGCATTTCTCTGCTTAGAACTTCCGTGTGCCTTTGTTGAGGCTCATCCGAGCCTCTGTTGGTTAAAGGACTGACTCAAACAAAACAATGGTGTTGAATCCCCAGTCCACCTTGTACCGATAGACTAGTATGAATTCCCTCCCCGTGGAAGAAGCAAATAATATCTCATTGGGTCTAATGTAATCTCTATCCTGACATTTGCCCTATGCTGGGCTTGAAGAAAGTCAGAAGTGATGTCCCACGGAGACACTTTTTGATCTTGATGTATGGAGCAATAGATTTAAATCCTCCAAACTCTGCTATGATGAGATTGTGTATCCCCCTTTCATTATTTCCAAATATTTTTTGTCTGGCAGCACCATATAAGAGGGTGATTGTGCTGTCATGCTCAGATAGTCTACTTCTAATGGTGTAGAGTAAGACATTCAATCATGGCCCCTACCCAAAACAGTTATGTATACGTTCATACAATGTCACATGTGCTTTTGAAATGTTCTATATACCTATAAAAATGAGAATCATGCAAGCCACACCATTGGGAGACATGAAAAAACAAGTTAGCAATAGATTTGGAGAGAATCTAACTATTTGGTTGCTAGAAGTTGAAAACAAACTGATGGCACCTAATCACTCAATGAATGAACCAATCAATGTATCAGTCTTGAGGAACACAATTACTTTCTCTTCTAATGCCAAATCCCAACTAGGAATTGTATGCCTGTCATTAAAATGACCACAAGCGTGAAGTCTCTATGAAGGCCACCATAACATTTTGTGTCATAACAGCAATGGGTCTCACCATAATAGAGGCATCTTTAGCTTCAGTTGTAAATGTGCTTTTAGCTTGGATTCGTACCTTTATGTATGTAAGTATGTACGTACCTATGTACGTATGTACTTGGTCTATGACTGTAAATTCCTCAGTAAATAAAGTGTATCTATGATCTTTCACACTGAAAGTAGGAGATAAATGAAAAATACATTCAACATCTATGCAAGGGATAACAAAATTAAGGCACTCTCCTTCCAATATTAATTGATATACTACTACTAATATTTTTCAGAGAATTCTATGAGCTTGTGACAAGTAGAGGAGTTAACAAACAAAGGATACGCAGTTTTGGTTTTACGAACATTGATGCCTGCAAGCTGCATAGTGACAAATGGTCAAGAATTTAGCATCTGAGTTGAGCTTATTAAGCTAGTCCTGCTTCAACCTTGCAAAGTGTTTACACAAATGATCTCCTCATCTATCATCCAGGGCAAGACTTATTATAATTTTCCTGGCAGTAGAATTTTTTGCCAGTCATTTATCACTGTTATTAAAATGTTCTGTTGCAGATTAGAATAGCAATTTAGTATGATGTCCCAACAATCTTTCAAAAGCTTATTCATTGATCCCCAGAATTCACATTTTTTTTTAAAAAAAGTCTATCTTTACAAAGATTTGGTTAGGAAAGGAGTGACTAGAATTTGATATCTAGTTTGGTGCATCTTGATGATCAAAGTTCTCTGGATTAATTCTGCACTTAAATGTGTCTGGAGTGCTTTACTCTTCATAGTTCAACATTTCTGTATTAACTGGATTCAATAGGTAAGTTTTTAGTACTTGCATATAACAACTCCAGAATATGAATATGCATTGTTTCTCAACATGCTGTTCTACATGCCTCCAGTATCCATACATATCCATCATGATATTCCCTTCTAAGAGAAGCAAAGTACAGAAAAAGATTAAGAAATATTCTTCCTGAGAAATACTGCCAAATAAATTAAAGGCATATGGTAAGAAAAAAAAGGAACAGCACAGAATCTATCCCAAATATGGTTTTTCACGAGGCAACTGGACTTTCTTGTTTTTCTTTGAAGACATTTCACTTCTCATCCAAGAAGCTTCTTCAGCTCTGAAGATGATGATGGATGATGGGGGAATGGAAGGATTTATACTCCTTGAAGACAGCTGGTCATTTGCATTCTTTTAGGCAGTCGTTTGTGCCACCTGGAGGTTTAGCTGTGTCCTCAGGGTCACTTGAGTAGTGCAAATGGGTGTGGAGCCTTTTAGGAACTGTTGAAAGGACTATGTTGTAGACTGAAAGGACTGTAGACTGTTGTAGACAGTCCTTTCAACAGTTCCCAAAAGGCTCCACACCCATTTGCACTACTCAAGTGACCCTGATGACACAGACTCCAGGGTGGCATCAATGACTTTCTAAAAGAATGCAAATGACCAGCTGTCTGCAAGGAATATAAATCCTTCCATTCCCCACCATCCAGTCAGAGCTGAAGAAGCTTCTTGGGTGAGAAGTGAAACATCTTCAAAGAAAAACAAGAAAGTCAAGTTGCCTCCTGAAAAAGCATCTTTGGGATAACCTTGACCTGGATGACTGAGAATTTCCATAGACCAGTGTTTCTCAACCTTGACAATTTTAAGGCATGTGGACTTCAACTCCCAGAATTCCACAGCCAGCATTGGTGGCTTTGGAATTCTGGGAGTTGAAGTCCACATGCCTTAAAATTGTCAAGGTTGAGAAACACTGCCATAGACAAACCACAGTCTCTATCTTATGCCAACACCTTCCACTATAATTCTCTATACCTTTCTAGTGTAACCTTTCTTGCTTTGAATGGATGATGATCATGATGATGATAATGATGGTGATGACGTTATCCATTCAGCTGTGTCCAACTCCTGGCGATTCTATGGATCATATCTTCCGATCTTGCATTACTTCTTTGAGTTGTTCTATGCTCTGGTTGGCGTCAGCTTTGATGGTGTCCAGCCACCGTGTTCTTTGGTGACCTGGTTTCCTTTTACTGCTCACTCTTCCCAACATAAGTGCTTTTTCCAGTGAATTCCCCCACATGACATGGCCAAAATAAGTGAGACACAGTTTTGAACTTTGGCCTCCCAGTGACATGTTGGGGGTTATGTGCTCCAGTACTTGCTTGTTGGTTTCACTTTGGTATCAGAGGAATATGTAGGAGCTTCCTCCAGCACCACAGTTCAAATGAATAGATCTTTTTCTCCTGTCTTGTTTTTTTTAAGGCCATAACCATAGGCAGCTATGGGGAACTTTGAGTTCATAGATGCATTTTGTTCTACAAACTTCTAATGTCTCTTTTTATGCAACTCTCATCAATTCCATCCAAACCCAGATTTCTGCTGCCTCCCCTCCTCTTGACCCATTCACTGTTCCTTTTCAATTTGTTTTTTTTTAATTCAGTTTCGTGCCTTCTTTCTATATGATCAAATCACTTCTGTCTACTTCTAAGCTGATCACTCAGTCCATATTCCTTCAGCACTCATTCATTCTTCACTCCATCTCTTCTTTATCTTGCATATTTCTCAACCAACCCATTCCCTCTGCATCCAGCTGTTTTTATGTTCCTCCTCCCAGATCTAACTTTCACTTCCAAATGACCAAATGAGCTGAAGCATCACCAGAAGGACAATTAATGTAAGGTGACAATTAATTTTCATTAATCTATAGATTAATAATAATCTATTAACTACCACTTGCTTTCTTGCTTCTTTTATTTACTAGTCATGAATGTTTGTTTTGTTTTTTGTAAACAATAGTTTATTTGTCCATTGCAACTCATCAACCCAGCCAATCAATCAATCTCAGCACTTACTAGCAAGCTGTCAGTAGACAAGATGTGCAAGAACCATGGCTTTAATTGTTACTTTTAAAGTGTCACGATTTATAAGAAAATGTTGCAAAGCTGAATCTTGTTTTCTGGTGAGCATACATTCCATTTAACTGACCTTAGTATACTGTATATCTATAAAGCTACACAAAGTGGGTTTTGGTTAAATACTGAGGGGGAACACCTGGATAGGACAGATTCTGAGGGATAGATAGATAGATAGGGAGAGAGAGAGGGGGGGGAGAGAGAGAGAGAAAGAGATGTTCCTGATAACTATAAAAATATGAATCCCAGGCATGTCTGTGCAATGATAGAAAATCCTCAAACTCTGGGAAGGATATAAACAGCTGGTTTATATCCTTCCCAGAGTTTGAGGATTTTCTATCATTGCACAGATATAGATATGGAGATGGAGGTAGATAGATATAGGTATAGAGATAGGTATAGGGATAGGGATAGGGATAGGGATAGAGAGAGAGAGAGAGAGAGAGAGAGAGAGAGAGGGAGGGAGGGGGGGAGGGAGGGAGGGAGGGAGGGAGGGATAGGGATAGGGATAGGGATAGGGATAGGGATAGGGATAGGGATAGGGATAGAGATAGACAGATAGACAGACAGACAGACAGATATAGATACACACACACATACACACATACACATATGCACACACACAGAGAGACACATATTTAAAAATGCACTGCAAATAAACTTTTGTACCATCCCAAGGAAACCACTCCATGTGCCTAGATAAGTCATCAGGATTCAAGGTTGACTGGAATACTTGTTCATCCCTTTTTGTTTAATTACTTAATCATCACACAGCCCACAAACCAAGGAGGTGCCTGAAAATTAGTCAGTCCAGAGCTTTAATACTACCAATACTACTAAAATAGACTTAGTCAAAAAGGCATCCTTGTTTACATGGTTGATCTAGAAGGGAAGTCCATCTGTCAGTGCAGAATGCTCTTGTTGTATACAGGTCATTCAGCCTGGATCCTCTCATGGAAACCTGTTTTTGAAGGAGACAGAAGAGATGGACGTATGATTTATGACTTGGATGTTTAGACATCATAGATTATACAAAGAAGAGAGGTAACCATAGAGACATAAACTTATAAGGGTGTTTACAACTGCTGCAAAGAAAACCAGAAGCTACTTCTTTGTGTCTTCTTTATTTATTTCCTTTTTGTTCTTGTTATTTACTTTTTTCCTTTCTCGCACTTCTTGATTTCTCTTTCTGTTCTTTTCTTCCTTTATTTTAGTTTGTGTTAGTTTTTATACTCTTTTTAAAACTGTTGAATAAAATTGTGTGTGTGTGTGTGTGTGTGTGTGTGTGTGTATACACACAAGGTCCCTTACAACTTTGTTATTTTGGTGGAATGGGACAACTTGGGACAGCCAAAGCACTGCAGCCAACTTGCTGTGGCCATCTCACAATGGCCAACTCATCATGGGACAACATGCCATAGCCAACTCATCATGGGACAACTCCTTGCAAGACAATTCAACAATTCAATTTAAGTATTTAAAATCATTTAAAATTACTTTAGTTTATGCCATTCACATTTCATTTTGTCCCTCCTTTTTAAAAAATGAATCCATTCCACGAATTCTTCAGTATTAGTGTAACTCTTGTCCAACGGCAAATTGACTGCGGCAAGTTGGCCATAGTGAGCTGGCTGTGCCCGCTTGGCTGCACTGAGTTGCCTTGAGTTGGATGGAAAAAGAAAACACCGAGATAAAATCCAGAGCTAAAAGAAAAGAAGGAAAATAGAATGGCAAACCATTTTCGTATTGCTGTCAAGGAAACAATAAGGTCTTATCCACGTAATCACTAGGAAAACAAAGTCAATTGAAGGGATTCGTCCATTAATCAATGTCTACGGAGTTTCTCAGTCATCCAGGTCATGGTTTTCCCAAAGATGCTTTTTCAAGAGGCAACTGGACTTTCTTGTTTTTCTTTGAAGACATTTCATTTCTCATCTAAGAAGCTTCTTCAGAACAGAACAGAACAGAATAGAATTGGAAGAGACCTTGGAGGTCTTCTAGTCCAGCCCCCTGTTCAAGCAGGAGAACCTATACCATCTCAGACAAGTGATTGTCCAGTCTTTTCTTAAAAGCCTCCAGTGATGGAGCGCCCACAATTTCTGAAGGCAAGCTCTTCCACTGGTTAATTGTCCTCACTTTTCTTTGAAGATGTTTCGCTTCTCATCCAAGAAGCTTCTTCAGCTCTGACCAGATGGTGGGCAATGGAAGGATTTATATTCCTTGCAGAATGTAAATGACTATCTGTCTGCAAGGAATATAAATCCTTCCATTGCCCACCATCTGGTCAGAGCTGAAGAAGCTTCTTGGATGAAAAGCAAAACATTTTCAAAGAAAAAACAAGTCCAATTGCCTCCTGAGAAAGCACCTTTGGGTCATTGATTAATCAACTAACCCTGGAAATCATCTGGATTGTTGTTCTTGGTTGTGAAGTCGTGTCTGACTCATCACGACCCCATGGACAACGTTCCTCCAGGCCTTCCTGTCCTCTACCATCTTCTGGAGTCCATTTAAGCTCACGCCTACTGCTTCAGTGACTCCATCCAGCCACCTCATTCTCTGTTGTCCCCTTCTTCTATTGCCCTCAATCTTTCCCAGCATCAGGCCCTTCTCCAGTGAGTCCTTCCTTCTCATTAGGAATCATCTTGGATAGCTAATACTAAAAATATAGAAAACAGTACAATATAGAGTTGCTGGAATACAGCAGTGAAAACATTTAACAGTTTGATCTCTTTTAAAAAAGGGACATATTTGATGCATGATGTGGTATGCATTAGTAGTAAATGTATCAGGAGATCACACACACTCACACATCTGTTGTAACTGTTTCTGCTTCTGATTATGCCTTGCAGTTTGGGAAGGGGAAAAACATTATTTTCCTGATGCTCTTCCAATCTCGTGAAACGATGCTTGGAATATGAATCAAATAATGCTAAAAAAATCTTCTGCTTTATGTTTTAAATTTAATAAAAAATAATGATTAAATACTAATAATACTAATAATTATGTTAAAGCATATAAGGAACAGTTGCTGGAAATGGCAAAAATGTGAAAGGGATGATAGGCACATAAGTGCACTTATGCACCCCCCTCTTAGGAACCTCTTAAACATGAGTGAGCTCCCCAGAAGTTAAATCAGAATTATTATTTTTTTTCAATCAAGCTTAACATGGTTTACATTAAATTTAATGTGGTTATTCACATGCTTTACATTATGATTAAAACTAAAAACACCTTTCACAGGTGAAACACTACTATGTACAATTTTACGTGCAATAGCATCGCTGTTCTAAACTATCCAAACTCAGAATTTCAAGCCTAGTGGCATGGGGTATTCTATTATGCACAGAAGAGTGCTCCATTCAAAAGAGACTATAAAAAAGCTAAGGAAAAAAAAAAAACACCAAGAACACGTCTCTCCAACAATCAATACCCAGATAATCAGGGATTAACATTAGAACGAGCAGAAAACAATGTCCTAATCAAAGAAGTACCAAGCAGTAAACAATAACTCTTCCAAGGATCCCTATATATAAACATTCCTTGGCAGTGATGAAGTTACCTATTTTGGTAATGAAACATCTGCAAACATCTGCAAACAGAACCACCTTCAGAGAGCACTAAGGATTCCACAGATCAACCCTTAACTGCAATATTTTCTCCTGTTGGAATTCTTTACAATCTCTATTGACCTGCAAACATACAAACACATCCGTGATGCTGGAACTTGAGGTCCAAATGTCTGTGGAGATGCTCAGTCCTCCAAATCATGGTTGTCCCAAGGTGCTTTTTCAAAAGGCAACTGGACTTTGTTGAGGACGTTCCACTTCTCATCCAAGAAGCTTCTTCAGTTCCTCCACCATTCAGTCATAACTGAAGAAGCTTTTTAGATGAGAAGTGAAATGTCCCCAAGGAAAAACAAAGTCCAGTTGCCTTTTGAAAAAGCACCTTTGGGACACTGATGTCCAAATGGATTTGTAAAGAGGAAAAAAAAATAACTCAATTTAATTAGGATTAGGTGAAAGGATGAGAAGCACAAAGGCAAGATCATCTGCCAAAATTACTCTAGTTGGTCGACGTCATCCACGAAAAACAATTCTTAGAGTCGTGATAGATCTCGCAGAACAGAACGGTTAGTTCTCATTTGCAGATAATTTATTTAATAGGATCATTACTAATCATTACCTTTCCTCTTCCACTTAGTATAATGACATGAAAAGTAGCTTCCATTATTCTCATGAGTTGTACATTTTAATGTCCAGTTGAAAGACAGCTCTAAGATGGCCCTGGATGATTAGCTAAGAGATCATACCTACGTGGTCTTGGATGATAATTCATATTTCAGAAGAGACCATCAAGACTATCAGAAAATCCTGGGGGAGGGGGTCCAGATTAGACTGGGAAATTTAAGAAGAAAATTCTGGAATAAAGCAACAGCACAGAATAAAGTTGCCTGCATAGAGGCAGTTTGGTCTAGTGGTTAAGGCAGCAGGCTAGAATGTAAGCAACTGTGGATTCTTTGGCCTTTGCCATGAGAATCACCTGGGTGATCTTGGGCCAGTCCCTCTCTGTCATCTCAGCCTATCTCACAGGCTGTTCTGTTCTGTTCTGTTCCGTTCTATTTCATTCTGTTTTAATTCTATTCTATTCTATTCTATTCTATTCTATTCTATTCTATTCTATTCTATTCTATTCTATTCTATTCTATTCCATTCAATAATTTCTATTCTATTCTATTCTATTCTATTCTATTCTATTCTATTCTATTCTATTCTATTCTATTCTATTCTATTCTATTCTATTCTATTCTATTCTATTCTTCATTCCATTATTCTATTCTATTCTATTCTATTCTATTCTATTCTATTCTATTCTATTCTATTCTATTCTATTCTATTCTATTCTATTCTTCCTATTCTATTCTATTCTATTCTATTCTATTCTATTCTATTCTATTCTATTCTATTCTATTCTATTCTATTCTATTCTTCATTCCATTATTCCTATTCTATTCTATTCTATTCTATTCTATTCTATTCTATTCTATTCTATTCTATTCTATTCTATTCTATTCTATTCTTCATTCCATTATTCCTATTCTATTCTATTCTATTCTATTCTATTCTATTCTATTCTATTCTATTTATTCTATTCTATTCTATTCTATTTATTCTATTCTATTCTATTCTATTCTATTCTTCATTCCATTATTCTATTCTATTCTATTCTATTCTATTCTATTCTATTCTATTTATTCTATTCTATTCTGTTCTGTTCTGTTCTGTTCCGTTCCGTTCCATTTTATTCTAAAATCAAGAAAGACCAGTTGCCTCTTGAAAAAGTATCTTTGGGATAACTTCCATTTGATAGAAAGCACCAGTGCTTTTTTAAAAAAAAATAAAAAAAGATGCCAGAACTCACACACGTCATACAAGGTTCCATCCAAAAAAGGTGGCCGGAACTCTGTTCTGGGCATTCTATGACAAAAAAAAAAAAAAAAAAAAAAGCCCTGGAAAGCACCTTTGGAATAATCGTTATTTGGATGACTGGGATTTTCTGTAGACATTTATCCATGCACTTTATCCTTTGAATGGTGCAGGAAAATTGCAGACTGCAGGATTCAGGTGACTCTGAGGGCGCAGAAAAACCTCCAAGTGGTCTCAATGGCTCTCAGAGAGAGTGCTAATGACCAGATGACCGCAAGGAATATAAATCCTTTCATCCTCCACCATTCAGTCAGAACTGAAAAAGCTCCTTGGATGAGAAGCAAAATGTCTTCGAGCAAGTTGCCTTTGGAAAGAATGCGCCTTGGGACAGCCATGACCTGGGTGACTGAGAATCTGCATAGACAGCCTTCCGTTTGTATTTACGTAACAATCCCAGATTGGATATTTGTCAATATCATATATAAAATGTACAAAAATGCATTTTCTGCCTGAAGAAACAAAGGAGGTGGGGGGGGGGGAAGAGCTAATTTCTATCTCCAATGTGACAATTAAAAAAAAATATTAGCAATTTGGGTTAACTTATTTTTTAAAAAAATAATAATAATCTAGATTGTCCTCAATTTAGTTGAAAACAGAATCTGCTCAAATCCATCTGCTTCCCCCTTAGTTTACTTTAGGTGTTCATTCAATTGATGAACTTCCAAGAAGGAGTATAGAGATAGAATCACATTGGGGTGGCAATTAGTAAAAGCTGCCATGGTAGGTTATACCAAAGTAGTTCTATGACCCTCTTCACTACATATGAGAAGTTATATGTTTGGTTAGCTTGATTGCTGGAGGGGAAAAAAAAATCAGTAGTCTGATAGCACCTTTTGCAACCAGCATTTTACCAGACTAGCACCTTTTGCAACCAGCATTTTACCAGACTTGTGATTATTATTTTTTTGCCATGATAGACTATGACTTTTTTTAAAGAATTCATTTAACTCCTCCTCCTCCTCCTCCTCCTCCTCCTCCTCCTCCTCCTCCTCCTCCTCCTCCTCCTCTGAACACTTAAAGAATTTAAACATTTTATAAGACTAGCACATATCCCTGTGAGGTTTTCATCAGAAAATAGTTGTCAATGCATATCACCTAAGCACCATCTTCAGAATAATGTGGGGAGTCTTGCTCAGACAACAAGAGAGAGACAGAGAGAGAGAGAGAGAGAGAGAGAGAGAGAGAGAGAGAGAGAGAGAGAATCTGAATAGGCTATCATACTATTTTGCTTTCTGCTATTGTAGTTTTGAGAGTTTACAGACATGAAATATGGTTCTTCCTTGGGGAAAGCAGAATTAATAAATAATTAACAGTATTTATTTGCATGTTTCCAAGAATACAAACAATAAGCAAATGTTAAGTTTTTTGATAACTTGGTTTGACATCAGTTTTCAGGGCAATGTGCCAGAGAAATTCCATCAATTCGTACAGATAAGGATGTGGGGTTTTTTTTATCCCTCATTTAAGTTATATCTTGACAAGACTCAAGGCAACCCAGGACCTCTCTATCATTGTGACATTGGTTGGCAGTGTGGAAAATACAGATAAAGCAACATGCATGTTGGATTATTAGACTGTAACACCTTGTGATGTTTCAATTTCAGGAAAAATTGCCCCAGCCTTTTGGACCAGCATCTAGATATGTTTATATCTGTATGTGAGTTGAGTTTTACCATTTCATAAATAATGACACCAACTTTTGAATACCATGAAAAGCAGAAAGCGTTCCTTCTCAATTATGTCTCCTTAGAGCATGAAAAGCTTCAATACTGTTCAAAAGGAGTTACAATGTCGAAAGTCTGGTTATTCTTCTTTATTCAATGAGACACAGAAAAGGATCAGCAGCAGGATGGTGAGGTGATTCTATGATCAAAGACCTACCACTTTTTAAATTCACATCATAGATGTGCTGCAGTGTGCTGCAGCTGCCTAAAAAGCCAACACAATGCTAGGCTGCATTAACAGAGGGATAGAATCAAGACCACATGAAGTGTTCATTCCAATTTACAATGCCTTGGTAAGGCCACACTTGGAACACCACATCCAGTTTTCATCACCACGATGTAAAAAAGATGTTGAGACTCTAGAAAGAGTACAGAGAAGAGCAACAAAGATGATCAGGGGACTGGAGGCTAAAACATATAAGGAACGATTGCTGGAACTGGATATTTCTAGTCTAATGAAGAGAGGGACGAGGGGTGACATGATAGCAGTGTTCCAATATCTCAAGGGCTGCCCCAAAGAAGAGGGAGTCAAGCTATTCTCCAAAGCGCCTGAAGGTAGGACAAGAAGCAACAGATGGAAACTAATCAAGGAGAGAAGCAGCCTACAACTAAGGAGAAATTTCCTGACAATTAGAACAATTAATCAGTGTAACAACCTTCCTCCAGAAGCTGTGAATGCTCCAACTGGATGTTTTTAAGAAGAGACTGGACAGCCATTTGTCTGAAATGGTATAGGGTGTCCTGCTGAGCAGGGGGTTGGATTAGATGAACTCCAAGGTCCCTTCCAACTTTATCATCATCATCATCATTATCATCATCATCATCATCATTATTGATATCGCACAGTCAGCCAGATGTTCAGACTGGATTTGGCATTTTTGTCTACGTATCAAGTCCTTACCAAGGACCTGGGATAGGCAGATGTGGATGTTTGATGGTATTACAGGTATCATCGCAGGATAGAAGCAGTTCCTAGTAAGGCCGCCTTTTGTAATTAACTAATAGCGAATTTGTCAATGCCAATGGTGTTCAAGTGGTTCTCCAGTTGTTTTGGGATTGCACCCAAAGAGCCTATTGCTTGCTTTTGCCAGTCTTTTTATTTCTATTTGTAGGTCTTTGTATTTTGTTATCTTCTCCAGTTCTTTCTCTTCTATTCTGCTGTCTCCAGGCACTGCCACGTCCACTATCCAGATTTTTTTGTCAATGCCAATGGTGTTCAAGTGGTGCTCCAGTTGTTTTGGGATATTGATATTATTATTATTATTATTATTATTATTATTATTATTATTATTATTATTTAGACATTAAGAAGAAGTGGAGCATCACTCACATTGATTGCATGTCCTGTCTTTTTTTTTTTGACACCTGCACAAATACAAATGTATATGTATATACAGAGTGGCAGTGGTGCAATAGTTAGAATGCAATGTTGCAGGCTGACTCTGCCAACTGGCAGAAGTTTAATCCTGATCAGTTCAAAGTTGACTCAGTCTTCCATCCTTCCAAGGTCAGTAAAATGAGAATCCAATCTATTGTTGGGGGCAACAGGCTGACTCTGTAAACTGCTTGGAGAGAGCTGCAAGGCACTATGAAGTGGTATATAAGTCTAAGTGCTATATGTATATTATATGTATATCTGCATCTACATCTACCTATAACAAAATGTACAGTATCCATACTACAGTGTTCCAACACTGAAATAATCTTCCCCTTCCCCCAATATCATATCATTTTGCTTCTTGGCTACGTTGATTTCCTTTTTTTCTCAGTCCAAAGGCTGGGGAAGAAAATGTATTTGCATTTTGTTAATTTTGACTTCATTCCAACGCAAGCCAGCCACTCAGCATGTGTGTGAGGATTACATTTCCAAACATTTGCAGCCAGCGGGTCCAACTAATATAAGGATTAACAACAGTATCCCCAAGGATTCTTGAAAAAGGTGTTTTGGGGAGCAAGGTAATGAAATTTTGGGAGGTGAAAATAATGGAAAGTTTGAATTTAGGACAAGGAGACAGCAGTTGAAAGGATCTCAATTAGTGTCAACTCAGTATGGGTTGGAAAGAGACTGGCTGAGCCAGGGCGAGAAGTCAAGCGGAAAATTAATCTGGAATCATTACATAGGCACAAGAGAGCAAGCTATGACCTTTTGAATGTTGATGAACTTTACCTGGTCTGATTCAGATGCAAATTATTAGCCTGGGAAGATTCCTGTAAAACAGGCATCAGCAATAAAGTAGCTAATCGAACTGTTCAAGTCCGGATCTGAATATTATAGATCAGTGATGGCGAACCTTCATTAAGCCCATGGAACATGTACCCAGATATTAACATTGCAAAGTTTTGTGGCTGAAGGTATTTTTCTTCTTGGGTTTTGCACAGTTGCCCCATCACCCCCTCTCCCCCAACCTAGCTCAGAGGGAAATTGTCCAACAATCTATTCCCTACAGCAATGGCACATGATTGCTTCGTACTTCATTTCATTTCTCAGCAAGGAGACTATCAGGAACAAATCTGCACAATTGCACAAAGCATTATAATGGAAAATGAGAAACGATCAAACGTGGAAAAGTGTGCAGCATATTCAGGGGACATTTGCTTCTTTTGTGTTTTATTTAATTTCTTGACATGGCGGCTGAAATTGTGCAATCACACCAGGTGTGTAATCAAGAAAAAGATGGGGAGGGGGCGAAATCACCACCACTGAATTGGACAAAAAATGGCAGTGGGTTGTGCTTTCTATTTTCTCCACCAGAACATTTTGGGAATGTGGGCTGGGTGGAGAAAGAATGAGCAGGTCAAAATTGCACAGCTGGTTTCCACACGTAAGGGAGAGCTAGAATTTACACTCTTTTTTTTTTTTTTTTACTTCTAGCCCATGGGAGATGGCCAGATCATGTCAATGAATTCAGTTGCTTTTAGCTTTTTTAAAAAAATGTGATTACCTTTAACCAGCTTTAGTTTAATCCATTTTAGAAAAAAGATTGCCACGTGAACACATGTGAATCCACAAATACAGACACACAGGTGCACACCTTAAAAGACAAAACACAGCACAAAGGACTAGAACTGGTGATGTTACCTAGTTTGGGTAATGAAATGTCTGCAAGATAACAACCAAGCTCAACCCTATATTCTCCTTTATGGGCACAAAATAAAGCAAAACAGATAATCTGTAATATAATATTATTTCAATTAATTCAAAGATATTCTTCCAGATTAGGTGCAAACGGGATGCTTGTGAGATGATTCTGTACTGGGAAGTACAATAAATGGATTTAAAAACAGGATCTATGACAAGGTGATTAAGATGATTAATTAGACGAGAAGCTTCACAGTGATGTAGTTGTTACTTGTAGAAATACTAGAAAAATGTTTATATTCAATTGTTATCTATTAAAATACTAAGAGATGTACTAATTTAAGGCTGATAAATGAGAATATTATTGTAAGAAGAGAAAATCAAGGAAAGCTACTATGTGGAATTATAGAAACTAATTGTTATTGATTGTTTGTAAATATAAACCGAGACAACACACTGTTTACCAAATATTAAGATGATTATGTTTTATATATATATATATATATGTAGGTCTTTGGTTATTTGGGTTTTCTCCCGCGTAAAATTGGAAGTGTCTTGGCAACGTTTTGACGAAGTCCCATTCGTCATCTTCAGGCTGGTGTTTTCGGCTTTGTTCTTCTAGGATGTTGAGACTCTAGAAAAAATACAGAGAAGAGCAACAAAGATGATTAGGGACTGGAGGCTAAAACATATGAGGAATGGTTGCTGGAATTGGGTATGTCTAGTTTAATGAAGAGAAGGACGAGGGGGAACATGATAGCAGTCTTCCAATATCTCAGGAGTTGCCACAAAGAAGAGGGAGTCAAGCTATTTTCCAAAGCACCTGAAAGCAAGACAAAAAGCAATTGGTGGAAACTAATCAAGGATAGAAACAACCTAGAACGAAGGAGAAATTTCCTGACTGTTAGAACAATTAATCAGTGGAACAACCTGCCTCCAGAAGTTGTGAATGCTCCAACACTGGAAGTTTTTAAGAAGAGACTGGACAGCCATTTGTCTGAAATAGCATAGGGTTTCCTGTCTGAGCAGGGGGTTGGACCAGAAGACCTCCAAAGTCCCTTCCAACTTTATTATTATTATTATTATTATTATTATTATTATTGTTGTTGTTGTTGTTGTTGTTGTTGTTGTTGTCATCGTCGTCATTATTATTATTAATAGACAAAGAAAATGAAGCTCATATCACTGGAGGAAAATGGAATGGCAAGGGTTGAAAAGAAATAAAGGCAAGATGGATGTGTGCAAAAATGGTATCACTGGGAAGGAAAGGAAAAATGGTTCTCCCTTGTCATTGCGGAGACCTGATAAATCACCTTAGCAGAAGAACAAGACAAGTTAAACAATAATAGAACACAACATTGTCAGGACCTTGGAGAGCTCCTGGCCATACTCTAGTGGTTTGAAAAGGTCCTTATGTGACTCCTTCCTCTGATGTTTTTCATGGCTTGCTCTGGATTCTGCCCTTGACTTCTTGGGAAGTCCTCATGGCAGAATTAACATGCACCCTCCAGGTCCCTGAGCTGGCAATAACACATGCCAACACAAATGTATATACAGCCAGGAGATTACAATAGAGTTTGGATTGGACAAATGTGCTATCCTCACCACCAACAGGAGAAATGTAGAGAAAACAGAAAGAATCAAAATGCCCTGTGGATCAAGAGTCTGGATTAAGATGATCAATGCAAATACCTAGGCATCCTTCAAGCTGACAACCTCAAGACAGTGAAGTCAAGAAGAAGATTAGAACTGAATACTTCAAGAGAATGAAGAAGATTTTAAAATCCAAACTCAGTGGAGGAAATTCAGTCAAGGCAATGAACATCTGGGCATTAGATACACAGCTGGAATAAAGTAGAAATAAAAGCCTTGGGTAGGGTAAACCAGAAAAATAGTGACAATGAATCAGGCCCTTCATCCACACAGCAACATTCACAGATTCTATTTAACCTTAAAAGCAAATTCATACAAAGACTTGAAAATATAGTAATGGAAATCAAATTGACTACACGATTACCCAATGTTTCCAATGTCCTAAAATGTCTTAGAAAATATGAAGGCATATATACTGTATATTGATATTCTGATAACCAGCAGCTACTCCTTTAAACCAACAGCTTTCCTCCAACTATCCCTCATGTGTCGCATTCTGCACTAAACATGGCATACAAAACAAGCATATCTAATCATAGACCTTATGCAAAGCTGCTAATTGGTATTCCACCTTGTTTCTTTAGATGATCTCTAAAGAAAAAAATTATAGCTTCAACTCCTGGGACCCACAGTTAAAAAAAATAAACAATCAGGGACCAATGAATAAACAGATGAATCTCTTGACCCTTTAAAGTTGCTGCTTTTATTTAATTTAAGGGTAGCTCCAGCTCTCAGGTGCAGATTAATGATAAGTGTATTCTACATAAACTTTTAAAAGAAATGAACTATTATGATTTTGGATGAGTGCTTATCCATCAGGTTTACTTGAATAGAAATAATTGGTAGCAGCTGCAGTTGTAGCTGTGTTATTGCCCACTCAGATCAAGGTTACATTCTGCTTGTGATAATGTTATTAATGATATATGCACTTTGTTTTTGTAATTAGGAAATAGTTCTCTATCCCTAGACTCAGTGTAAGCTGAAAAACATAAAAACACAAGCATATCCAGCTCAGCATTCTTTGCTCAGAATGGCCCTTCAACTATACAAGGATGACAACAACTGTCCCATCAAGGCAAACAGACATTATTCCTTAAGACAAGGATCTTCAAACTTGGCCCTTTTATGACTTGTGGATTTCAACTCCCAGAATTCTTCAACCAGCATGCCTGGCTGAGGAATTCTGGGAGTTGAAGTCCACAAGTCTTAAAGTTGCCAAGTTTGAAGACCCCTGCCTTAGGACATTCATAAACCGCTCTGACTCATTTTTGAAGCTAGCTAACCTGGTTACTAGCATCACATCTGAAGAGAGTGAATTCCAAGCTTTAATTATGTATTTGCTGTTTTTATTAAAAATCATTTTTTCTCAAGATTCTTCCAGATTTCAATTTCATGGAGCGACTTCCGTTTTTAGTATTTGGGGAAGGGGGAAAATATATCCTCATCTGCTTTATCCACAAAGTGCTCAATTCTGTCCTCTTTTATTCACCTCCTTTCTAGATTAAAAAAAAAAACTCCAAAGATCATTATGAAGAGCCGAGGTGGCACAGCAGTTAGAGTGCAGTACTGCAGGCCACTTTAGCTGACTGTGTTCAGCAGGTCAGCGGTTCAAATCTCACCGGCTCAAGGTTGACTCAGCCTTCCATCCTTCCGGGGTAGGTAAAATGAGGACCCAGATTGTTGGGGGCAATGTAAATATATATATATATATATATATATATATATATATATATATATATATATATATATATATATATATTGCTTACTGGTGTACTCCGCTTAGAGAGTGCTTGCACTTAAAGCGGTATATAAGTCTCATAAATAAATAAATAAATTATTTTTCCTTATAGGAAAGCTGTTCCAGGCGTTGGGTCATCTTACTTGTCTTCCTCTGAACTTCTTTAGCTCTACTCCAGGGGTCTTCAGACTTGGCCCTTTTATGACTTGTGGACTTCAACTCCCAGAATTCCTCAGCCAGGCACGCTGGCTGAGGAATTCTGAGAGTTGAAGTCCACAAGTCATAAAAGGGCCAAGTTTGAAGACCCATGCTCTACTCTATCCTTTTTTGAATATTATGCATATAATATTCCAGATGTGGACATACTATTGAGTTGCATAAGGGCATTATGAAATTGGCGTCTCTATTATCTATACTGCATTAGTATCCTAAAGGTGATGTTCACCTTTTTTTACAGCAGATGCACATTGTCGACATCTTTGTTGACCTGTTTATCATTATTCCAGCATATCTTTCTTTTCAGAGGCTAGTTTCTTCAGTCCTAGCTCCAATCCCATTAGTTTGCATGAGTATTTAGGATTTTAGAGTGCAGAGAAGAGCAACAAAGGTGATCGGGGACTGATGAAGGAATTGGGTATGTCCAGTTTAATGAAAAGAAGGACTAGGGGTGATATGATAGCAGTGTTCCAATATCTCAGGGGCTGCCACAAAGAAGGGGGGGGGGTCAACCTATTTTCCAAAACACATGAAGGCAGATCAAGAAGCTATGAATAAAAATTAATCCAGGAGAGATCCAACTTAGAGCTAAGACATTTCTTGAGAGAATAATTAATCAGTGGAAAGACTTGCTCCAGAAATTGTGGATGCTCCAACACTGGATGTTTTTAAGAAGAGATTGGACAGCCATTTGTCTGAAATAGTAGGATTTCCTGCACAACTAGGCAGTTGCACTATGAGGCCTACAAGGTCCCTTCCAACTCTGTTATTCTTCTTGTGTGTGTGTTTTTATTGCTTGTTTATAACTGTTTTATCTGCTTCGTGGATGGAACTCAGTTCTGCAACTAGCCCGATGGATCTTGTCTCAGTCCAAAGTAATCACTAACTCATCTCAACTAGTTCCCCATTCTGGAGCATTTTCAAAGCATGGAGCTCTGCCCTTCACCTGTTGGGACCTATCTCTGCTTTATTTCTAGACCATAACAAGTGGATAAAACTCAATAAATTGATATAAATTGGTGTCGGGTTTTTCAGCTTTCTTTTCAACTTATAGCTGTGTAATTCGCCTGTAATTTTCATCCAAATGAGATGACAAACAGGAAAATTGGATCATTTACGGAAGCGTTCTGCAGAAGCGCTCTGTACAACATTTGTTTGTTGAAATGTTTAAAGGTTTCCTGCAAAAGTTATGCCACTCTGAGCTTGGAACAACAGTTCAAAGCAAATTGTGCCAACCTTACACAAAATGTTTTAATGCTATTCCAGCCATGTTGAAATGTTTTGAGTTCAGATATTTCCAGCGGGAACAGTATAAGAGCATATCCAGTGATGCTGGAATAGCCCAATCAGTGGATTCAAACTTGGAATATTTTTGTGGTCTCTTTGTTGTTGTTGTTAGTTGTGAAGACATATCTGACCCATCACAACCCCATGGACAATGTTCCTCCAGGTCTTCCTGTACCATCTTCTGGAGTCCATTTAAGCTCACTCCTACTGCTTCAGTGGCTCCATCCAGCAACCTCATCCTCTGTCATCCCCTTCTTCTATTGCCCTCAATCTTTCCCAGCATCAGGCTCTTCTCCAGTGAATCCTTCCTTCTCATTAGGTGGCCAAAGTACTTGAGTTTCAGCTTCAGGATCTGTCCTTCTAAAGAGCAGTCAGGGTTGATCTCCTCTAGGACTGACTGGTTTGATCGCCTTGCAGTCCAAGGAACTCGCAGGAGTCTTCTCCAGCACCATAGTTCAAAGGCCTCCATTCTTTGGGACTCAGCCTTTCTTTACCATATCTAATACTGGAGCATTACAATAGCCAGCCTCTCAAAGCAGGACCCAAAGAATGCTTTCCACCTCTACCTTTTTAATGAGTATGTTTTCATTGCGAATTGTTTTTATTCTTTTAATGTCTCCTTTATACCATCACTTCAAGATGCTTCGATTAGGAAATAACATGAAAGTTTGTATAACAACATAAAAATCTGAGCAGGCTCTTGAAATCAATACCAGGTGTCGGGGGGGGGGGGGAATTGTTCAAATGAAACGAGAGATACCACACAACAAAAGTCTCACTTTAGTTCCAGAGGTTTATTAAAATTTAAAGCAAAAATTCAGTACTTACATTCCAACCCATTGCAATGAGGGCCAAATGGACAAGCAGTCACTAAGCGTGATGGCTTGTGGCCATTTGCAATGCCCTCATCTCTGAGGCAGGCTTTATAGCTTAGCACGGTGCCCACCCCTGATTTTCTGGGACCACCCAATAATCACCCCATTTCCCTTTTCTTGTTAAAACCATCAACACATGACTTTCTAGAACAGCACCTTTGCTAGTTCCC
Source organism: Crotalus tigris (assembly GCF_016545835.1). Taxonomy (NCBI): domain Eukaryota; kingdom Metazoa; phylum Chordata; class Lepidosauria; order Squamata; family Viperidae; genus Crotalus; species Crotalus tigris. The sequence continues at coordinate 48,065 of NW_024098027.1, read as the reverse complement.
TTTTCCTGGAATTGACCACCGCGTTAGTTCCCTATTCTTGTTCTGTTGCCTTGGTTACTGAGCTAGTTTCCTGTTCTTCCTTATCCTTGTTCTAACCACTACCGTACTTCCCGGCGTATAAGACGACTTTTGAAAGTGTTGAAATCGGCGCCGAAGTCGGGGGTCGTCTTATACGCCAAGTCGTCTTATACGCCGGAAATAACGGTAGTTTCCGGTGTATAAGATGACTTTCTAGGCATGTGACTTGGCGCCAAAGTCGGGGGTCGTCTTATACACCGGAATATATGGTACTTTCCTCATTACTGTTCCTAGACGTGTCATTGCAAAAGGTTTACCCATCAGCAAGGCTCCATTCCTTTTTTCTCTTACTTTCTTGTCCCATTCCATTTATAGGAAGACATGTGTGCTGATACAAACTGTCACCATTTCCTACTGAAGGTCATTAGCAACTAAAAGCCAAGTATTTGTTAGCAAGCTCAGGTCTAATTTATAATTGATATAAACCACTCATAAAAGAATGATTGATATATTTTTCCTTTCACACTGGGGGACCAAAATCCTTTAAAAATCAAACAAATGTTCATTGAAATAGACCCAATATAAGAGCCGTGTTGGCACAGTGGTTAGAATGCAGTATTGCAGACTAACTCTGCCGACTGCCAGGAGTTCGATCCTGACCTGCTCAAGGTTGACTCAATCTTCCATCCTTCCGAGGTCAGTAAAATGAGGACCCAGATTGTTGGGGGCAAGATGCTGACTCTGTAAACTGCTTAGAGGGTATTGTAAAGCCCTGTGAAGCGGTATATAAGTCTAAGTGCTTTTACTATTTCAACTAGCAGTTGCATTAGTAACAGATTTAGCAACTTTCCCGTAAAAGTTCATTTTTAAAAGCGCTTCTTTACTTTTAAAAGTGCAATCCTAGATTGGAATCAAGCTAAGAATTTGCTAATAAGAATAAGAAATTAAGTCTGCAGCCCATGTGTGTTTTTTCAAGGCAATTCGGTGTAATGCAGTATATGCAGTGGTTTCATTTTCTCCTTGTAAAGAAAAACTAACATAGTTTTATGACCTTTGAGGGTACAACATCAAATCCTGCCAAGTGAGCATCTGTCTATGAGAGGTATGGACAAGACTATAAACATATTTAGGGATAGTGCTGCTTTTGTAGTTTTTAATGTTCCCTTAAGAATTAGAACGATTTTAGGTGATGATTGATTGATTGATTGATTTTACTGTTGTATTGCTATTTGCTGCCCCAAATAATTTTCCATGAGATGGGTGGCCACGTAAATTGGATTAATACATTTTTAAAAATTAAAAATAATATAAATTACCTCGTGTGAATCATATAGAATAGAATAGAATAGAATAGAATAGAATAGAATAGAATAGAATAACAGGTTTGGAAGGGACCTTGGAGGTCTTCTAGTCCAACCCCCTGCTCAGGGAGGAAACATTTCAGACAAATGGCTGTCCAGTCTCTTCTTAAAAACTTCCAGTGTTGGAGTATTCACAGCTTCTGCAGGCAGGTTGTTCCACTGGTTAATTGTTCTGTCAGTAAGTTTCTCCTTAGTTCTAGGTTGCTTCTCTCCTTGATTAGTTTCCATCCATTGCTTCTTGTCCTGCCTTCAGGTGCTTTGGAGAATAGCTTGACTCCCTCTTCTTTGAGGCAGCTCCTGAGATAGTGAAAAACTTCTATCATGTCCCCCTTGACCTCCTCTTCATTAAACTAGACATATCCAATTCCAGCAACCATTCCTTATATGCTTTAGCCTCCAGTCCCCTAATCATCTTTGTTACTCTTCTCTGTACTCTTTGTAGAGTCTCAACATCTTTAGTATTTGATATCTCCATAAATAGACTATATGAATATCTCCATAGCATGAATATAAAGGTTAAATTTCTTTTTGTGTTTGTATGTATATGTGTAGAGTCTCAACATCTTTAGTATTTGATCTCTCCATAAATAGACTATATGAATATCTCCATAGCGTGGATATAAAGGTTAAATTTCTTTTTGTTTTTGTATGTATATGTGTGAAGTCTCAACATCTTTAGTATTTGATCTCTCCATAAATAGACTATATGAATATCTCCATAGCATGGATATAAAGGTTAAAGTTCTTTTTGCATTTGTATGTATATGTGTATGTCTGTATTCAGAAACTGCATTCATATTTCTTTAAAACCCTACCTGGAGCATGATATAATGTCAAATGCATATAGGGTGAAACCTGCCTCAAAAGCAGTAACTGTGAGAGGGATCTTAGATAATTTTCTTCTGTATAACCAGCAAAGCATTATTTTCCAACCTATTATCTTGGCCTGTCAGTTGTAGTCTCATGTTTTGTACTTTCTCTGTCTTGTCAGAAAAAAAACAACACATCTGTCATTCCTTCATTAATATATTTTAGACATAGTCTATCCCAGTGGTAGGCCACCTTGGCTCTTTTATGACTCATGGACTTCAACTCCCAGAATTCCTGAGCCAGCCATGCTGAGGGAAAAGGGAGAGGTTTCCAAGCTGAGCCATGCTGGCCCAGGAATTCTGGGAGTTGAAATCCATGTGTCATAAAAGAGCCAAGGTGACCTACCCCTGGACTAGACATACCCAATTCTAGCAACCGTTCCTTATATGTTTCAGCCTCCAGTCCCCTGAAGATGTCACGGCAGATAGGTCTCAATTTATAACAGTTTGTTTAGTGACTGTTCAGAGTTACAACGATACTGAAAAAAGTGACTTATGACCATTTTTCACACTTATGACCATTGCAGCATCCCCATGGTCACGTGATCAAAATTAGGACGCTTGGCAACTGGTTCATATTTATGACGGTTGCAGTGTCCCGGGGTCACGTGATCCCTTTTGACAAGCAAAGTCGATGGGCAAGCCAAATTCACTTAACAACCATTTTACTAACCAACCAACTGCAGCGATTCACTTAACAGCTGTGGCTAGAAAAAAATCATAAACTGGGGCAAAACCCGCTTAACAAATGTCTTACTTAACAACAGAAATGTTGGGCTTCATTGTGGTCATTAATTGAGGACTACCTGTATTGACAGTTTTTATATTGCAGTTGTTAACCTCTGCCTCCATTCCTCAAAGATATCCTTCAATATTTCTGACGTGATAACATTTTGAACAATTTTGTAAGCCCCTACATTAATTGACACAAAACTTGCAATTTTTTAATCTTCTGCTTAAAATCTTTAGTCAGTTTTTAGCTTGCAATAGCCAAAGTCTGTTTCCCATGAGAAGTTGGGGTTTTTTTTATACTTAATGCCAAAATGTTATAGTAAAAGTCAATGCTCCAAATTCATCCAGACCCTTAATCTGTTTATAACTTGCTTATATCAAAACCTGACTTCATTTTTTGCTGTTTATTTCAAATGCTTAACTTGTTAAGCTTTATTATTACAGTCACAGTTTCATTCAAGTTGTTGATTCCAACTGTACCAATAATAATAATAATAATAATAATAATAATAATAATAATAATAATAAAGTTGGAAGGTCATCTAGTCCAATCCCCTGCTCAGGCAGGAAACCCTATACCATTTCAGACAAATGGCTGTCCAGTCTCTTCTTAAAAACTTCCAGTGTTGGAGCATTTACTGCTTCTGGAGGCAGGTTGTTCCACTGGTTAATTGTTCTAACTATCAGGAAGTTTCTCCTTAGTTCTAGGTTGCTTCTCTCTTTGGTTAGTTTCCATCCGTTGCTTCTTTCCTGCCTTCAAGCACTTTAGAGAATAGCTTGACTGCCTCTTCTTTGTTGCTAAATGAAAACTTCAACTATTTTTAATAGACTTTTTTGTTTTTTCTATTTTCAATAATCCTTTTCTCTATACATCTTGGTTTGATGATAGTTAATTACTTGATAGAGAATCAATTTGCTGTAGTAATTGAAACCTCAGGCTAGAAACTGAGATAAGGTGAGTTATTATTCTACTTTAGGCACAAGGCCAGTCATTTCTCTGTCAGCCCTAGGTGGAGGCAATGGCAAATCACTTCTGAAAATCCTTTCCAAGAAAACTACAGGAACTTGTCCAGGCAGTCTCTGGTTAAATGGAAAAATGTGATAATGTTAATGTTAATGACAGTGTTGAAGGAAAAGTCTTCATCATGGTTCAGTCCAAGCCGGGAATAAGCAACATGGCGACTGCTTTAGAAAGAAGGTTGCAGTTTATTGAAGAGGAGAGCCAGACAGGAAGATGGCTCTGGAAGAAAAGAGAGAGAGCACATGTAGGGAGTGGGTTTTTATACCCTCTTGGGCTTTTGTTTGGAGTTGTTTCCTGTTCCTGTTTGAGGCTTTGTATTTCCTGTGTCATGTCCTTTGACCTGAGTCTGAGCGTGCCCCTTTGGCATCTGTGGGTTAATCCTATTATGTCCTGTCTTAGAGTTTGGGTGGGGTGTGTAGATTTTAAGTGTCTTTGTCTTCTTAATCTTCTAGTGGGGCCTCCAACCTTCCTGAATTATTTACATCTGCATTTCTACAGAGCTGGTTTCTGCTTGGGGGAGGGAGACTTGGGGCTATTAAAAAAACTGGGCATGCTTTTCTGCCTCTTTATGATCCTTTGAGGAAATATATTTTTCTGCTCTTCTAATATTTCCAAAAATATTTCTTTCTCTGGGGGGGGGGTCTGATTTCCCACAAGAGGCACAAGAAACCAGAAGCCAGGATAGCATTCACAAATATTGCAAGTTTATTCCATGCACCCTATACAAGATCTACTAATCTGATCTACTAATGGTGGAGGCAAAATGGCAGTAGATGGCCTCAATGGATTTCAAGGGAGCTGAACTTAGGTCTCTTTTTGGAGGCACAGAGACTCCAAACTGAGCATGGTTTGACTCCGCCCACAGGCTCAGCCTGGTCATCTCCTACAGTTAATCATAGTTCAATAAAAGAAAGAGGCTCTCATTGTGTCATTTGTGTTTGATGAAGCCCTGGCAAAACCTTCAGATTGTTATATTTGTCCTGTATTTATAGTTTGTTTTGTTTTTTTTCTTTTTTCAGCATTTTTTTTTAATTAGATCACATAATTCTCAAAACTGTTATGTTGGGAAATTTACGTCAAATATTTCATAGAAGAACAAACTTATAAAAAGTATTTTAAAAACAGGCAAGTTTGGAATATGTGGATGAATGCTTAAGGAAGCAATGGCTAGCAGGGGTATTTTCTATCATGAGTTTAAATTACAAAATGCAATTTTTTTTTAACTTTGGAAAAGAGTAGCTTGAAGAAATAAATCTTGATTGTAATCTCTGACATTTATGAAGAAGAGATATCCACAGGTCAGACTGATGTCTGAAAGTCAACCCTGGAATGACTAGATCTCTCAGGATGCAATCGAAGTGACAGCTGGTTGTTTCTGGGGGGGGGAATATACACATTTTTAAAGGCTAATTAAATGTTTACTTAAAGACAAAAAACTGTTACAATGGAGAAGGCACTCTCATAAAAATTGAGGGGGGAGGAATCTTTCAAATGGCTTTTATTTACCCTTTAACATGGTTATTTTATGCTCATGACAATCTAAGTTAAAAATAAGGGAAGAAACACACCCACCGTATTATCTGCAAATAGTTATTTTTTTCCCCCTAATTCTGTTGGGAGGACAAAGGGGACTTACTCAACTCTCCATTTGGTACATTTTCCAACTGATACAGTTTCCATTCTGCCTGAAGTATTATTGGACAAGTTTAATCCTAATTAACGGAGAACAGGTGAAAAGGGAAATAATATAAAATAAGTCAGTAGAAAAGGAAATAATATAAAATAAAGTAGTGGGGACTCCTGTAAAAAAGCCAGTGCAATCCTAGGCTGCATTAATAGAGGGATAGAATCAAGTTGAGGTGAAGTTCTAAAACTGCTTTACAAATCCTTAGTAAGACCACACTTGGAATACGTTGAAATAAGAATACTTTACTAAAAATATACTTATACTAAAAAAGTTGCCAACTTTAGTATAAGTATATTTAGTTGCCACTTTAGTATAAGTATATTTTTAGTAAAGTATTCTTATTTCAACCCTCCTGGTGATCGTATTTTATTCTTTTATTCATAATTATGCCTGGGAGTCGCATTTTTACCAATATATAGATATTGTTTATATATATATATGTTAACAATTACACTAAAAATATGATCCCTGGGTATATCCATATTTAAAACCAAACAAATAAATGTGAGCACCAGACAGTGCTAAAAAATTTAATAAAATTTAGTAAAATGTCAATAAAATTACAATAAAACCAATAAAACACCTAGCTTTCGTCAGCAACTGCTGACATCATCAGGGCTCAAAATGCCGGTCAGTAGGAGAGTCCTCTTTATAGATTGGCCAGAGTCTGCACCCGGCTCCTAGATCTTTTCATTGGGCCTGATGGAATAGGCTGTTTCCCGGTTGCCGGAGGGGTCCTTGGTGCTCTCTGAGCTTGCTTGTTTTCTTACAGACGTTTCATTAACCAAACTAGGAAACATCATCAGTGTTAGTCAGTGCTAGCACTGATGATGTTATCTAATTAGAGTTGTTGGAAGAAAAGTCTTCATCGTGGTTCATCCAAGCTGGGAATAAACATGGCAACTGCTTTGGGAAGAAGGTTGTTGTTTATTGAAGAGGGGAGCTAGACAGGAAGATGGTTCTGGCAGAAAAAAAGGAGCTAGCACATGTAGGGAGTGGATCTTTATACTCTCTGGAGCCTTTTGTTTGGAGTTATTTCCTGTTCCGGTTTTGAGGCTATTTCCTGTGTCATGTATTCTGACCTGAGTTTGGGTGTGCCCTTTGGCCTTTGTGAGTTAATCCTACCATACCCTGTCTCAGGTGGGGTATGCAGATTTTAGGTCTTTGTCTTCCTAATCTCCTAGCTCCAGCTTTCCTGATGGTTTCCATCTGCATTTGTACAGAGCTGGTTTCTGCTTGGGGGAGGCAGACTTGGAGCTATTAAGAAAAACTGGGCATGTTTTTCTGTCTCTTTAAGATCCTTGGAGGAAATATATTTTTCTGCCCTTTTAATATTTCCTTCTCTGAGGGGGGCTGACTTCCCACAGGGTAATGGAATGTCTGCAAGGAAACAAGCAAGCTCAGAGAGCACCAAGGAACCCTCATTTCAGTCCTAAACTACAAATATTCTCCTTCATTGGTACAAAAAAAAAGATGTTGAGACTTTGGGAAGAGTGCAGAAACAAGTAACAAGGATGATTAGGAGGCTAGAGGCTAAAACATACGAAGAACGGTTACAGGAATTGGGTAATGTCTAGTCTAAGGAAAAGAAGGACTATGGGGGACATGATAACACTGTTCCAATATTTGAGAGGCTCCTACAAAGACGAGGGGGTCAAACTATTTTCCAAAGCACCAAAAGGCAAGACAAGAAGCTAAACAAAGAGAGAAGCAACCTAGAACTAAGGAGAAACTTCCTATCGGTGAGAACAATTAACCAATGGAACGCCGTCAGAAGTTGTGGTTGCCCCATCAATGGAGGCTTTCAGAAAGAGACTGGACAACCACTTGTCTAAAATGGTGAAAGATCTTCTGCTCGAGCAGGAGGTTGGACTAGAAGACCTTTGAGGTTCCTCCCAACTGTATTATTTTATGTTCTATGCATTTATCAACCACAAGTTCCTCTTGAAAACTTTTACAAATATGCGGAGGCCTTTCTCTCAAAGGACTATCCACCACCAATTTAAATTTTTACTTCTGCTTAGTTTTGAAGAAATTGACAATCATCCTCACATTGGTCCTTTTATTTGTCCGGCATTTTATCGCACCAGACTGATATCATTTATTTATAAAACAAGAAAATAATATCCTAAGGTAATGCACCTGACAGACTTTTCATGTTTAAATGACAGCAATAGGAGCAACAGGACAGGATCGAAAAAATAATTCTCATGCATAAGAATTTCCATTATAAGAAGATATTAAAACAACACCATGTCAAATTCTTTATGATCAGCAGCATTTATCAATGTTGCCAATGTGACAGTTGGAATCAAAAAGGACTGGCTTATTAAATATCTATGTCATAGTATGTGTTCCTGTGAAATATTAAAAAGAAATAAAGCTATACTTTTTTTCTTTCTTTCTAAATTTGACACATATTTCATCCCTCTTTTTTTGTGCTTTACAGTTTGGTTTCTCAGTGGCTTTTCTAGCAGAAGTTTTATTTAGTTCAATTTGTGATGGATCTTTGAAAAGGCTTCAGATTCTCATAGGAAGTAAAAAAAAAATGAGACAAACCTGTTTTGGAATGGAACAGTTTGGTCACCACGATGTAAAAAAGATGCTGAGACTCTAGGAAGAGTACAGAGAAGAGCAACAAAGATGATCAGGGAACTGGAGGCTAAAACATATGAGGAACGGTTGCAGGAATTGGGTAGTTTAATGAAGAGAAGGACGAGGGGGGACACGATAGCAGTGTTCCAATATCTCAGGGGCTGCCCCAAAGAAGAGGGAGTCAAGGTTCCTTCCAACTTTATTATTATTACTACTACTACTGCTGCTGCTGCTGCTGCTACTGCTACTACTACTACTACTACTACCACTACTACTACTATTATTATTTTAAATTAGGAAGAAAATCTTAAAACCTGGCCTAATAATGTGAAGATAGCCTCCATCATTAAAACATGAAGATAGTGGAATAGTATAGTTTGATATAGATATACATACACAACACAGACACAAACACAAACACATTCACAGATACCTAATAGAGGAAGTTCCTGACTTACAACAGTTCATTCAGTGACCAGTCAAAGCTACAACAACACTGAAAAAAGTGACTTTTGACTATTTTTCACACTTATGGCCTTTGCAGCATCATCATGGTCATGTGATCAAAATTCGAATGCTTAGCAATGACTCATATTTATGATGGTCGCAGTGTCCCGGGGTCATGTGACTTTCTGATGAGCAAAGTCAATGGGGGAAGCCAAATTCACTTAAAAACCGTGGTCCTAATTTAACCACTGCAGTGATTTGCTTAACAAACGGGGCAGGACAAGTTGTACAACGGGGCAACACTCACTTAACAAATTTCTCACTTAGCAACGTAAACTCTAGGCTCAGTTGTGGACGTAAGTCGAGGATTACCTGTATATCTCACAAGAATGGTTTTGGACAATTATTACATTCCTTCCTTCCTTCCTTCCTTCCTTCCTTCCTTCCTTCCTTCCTTCCTTCCTTCCTTCCTTCCTTCCTTCATCCATGACACCCATCTTCCCTATAGGGTGGCTTACAGTTATACTGTTAATCGCTCTAAGCTTTTGCATATAAGTTCTATTTTAATTTACATTTTTTATTCTATACTAGCCAAGCTGTGCCCTATTAGGTCATCATTTCAGAGACATTTTGTTTACCTAAATAGAGAAATAGAATGATCAACAGCAGGCAAAAAAACAATAACAGTAGGAGATGGAGTAGCTTCCAACTTCCTGCTCCCTATTGAGACTATCCTTGGGGGAATATGGCAAGGATCACCTTCCCTTCCTTCCTTCCTTCCTTCCTTCCTTCCTTCCTTCCTTCCTTCCTTCCTTCCTTCCTTCCTTCCTTCCTTCCTTCCTCCCTCCCTCCCTCCCTCCCTTCCTCCCTCCTTTCCGCCCTTCCTCCCTTCCTTTCTTCCTTCTCTGCTTATGCTGTCACTCTGCTTAACAACCAATTCCTACAACACTGTCAAAATACTAATAAAGCTGTATTACTACAATACTCATTTTTCCTATTACCCATCCTTATTATAACTTGCTGCTTGTATCTTACAATTTATATTGGGGTTTTTTTGTACCCTAGTATTATTTATGTTGTTTGCTTAGCTAGTACTCTATGACTATCACTGAGTGTTGCATCTTATGATTTATGATGAAGTTGTTGTATTTCACGATTTATGATGAATGTATTTTTATGTTGTATATGATCATGATCACCACTATTACTTGCATGTACACTGAGAGCTTATGCACCGGAAACAAATTCCTTGTGTGTCCAATCACACTTGGCCAATAAAGAATTCTATTCTATTCTATTCTATTCTATTCTATTCTATTCTATTCTATTCTATTCTATTCTGTTCTGTTCTGTTCTGTTCTGTTCTGTTCTGTTCTGTTCTATTCTATTCTTTCCATATTCTTTTCTATTCTATTCTTTCCATATTCTTTCCTATTCTATTCTTTCCATATTCTTTCCATATTCTGTTCTACTCTGTTCTGTTCCGTTCCGTTCCGTTCTATTCCCATTCCTTATTCTATTCTATTCTATTCTATTCCATTCCATTCCATTCCATTCCATTCCATTCCATTCCATTCCATTCCATTCCACTCCACTCCACTCCACTCCACTCCACTCCACTCCACTCCACTCCACTCCATTCCATTCCATTCCATTCCATTCCATTCCATTCCATTCCATTCTATTCTATTCTATTCTATTCTATTCTATTCTATTCTATTCTATTCTATTCTATTCTATTCTATTCTTCCTTATGTAGAGGTTGCAAATCACCTGTCCTTTATCTACCTAGGCAGAAATTGGTAGATTATCCATGGAATGGGAATGCATGACAGTGAGGGCAGACGAACATGAGCAGAAATGTTACATAATACAAGTTGGACACATTCTCAGTTGACGTCTTGATGTTGAAAGCAGGTACAGTTGTGTGGAGGAATTCTCATTGTAATTAATATTAGCCACGTATTCTTGAGTTGATCTCCTCTTTCTTCTTCCTTCTTTATGTCTCCTGATAATATTATAATCAGTGCAATCAAACTTCTTCTCTTTTCACTGAAATAAATGGACGAGGCTAGGAAAAGTGACCTAAACAGGATTTTCCCCTCCTCGTGATACTTCTAAAATATACACTGGCCCATTAGAATTCTTGTCAAAATTTTCAAGGAAAACCAGTTGAAGATATTTTACAGATGGCATCTTCCACCAGCAAAGCTTGCCAAGATGTTCCAGAACAATTCGCCAACATGCTGGAAATGTAAAAAAGTGCATGGAACATATTATCATTTATGGTGGACATGCCCAGTTGCAAAAAAATACTGGTCTACAATAAGAAAATGGATCGAAGAAATAATAGGCCAACCCGTACACTGGAAACCAGAGATCTTTTTGTTGGGTATTTTAAACAGAAAATTAGTAAAGAAATATGGTACTTAATTTTACATATAATAACGGCGGCAAGAATAGCATATACACAGTGCTGAAAAAATGAGAATATACCATCAGAGGAAGAAGTAATAAGGAAAATCCTGGACTGTGCTGAGATGGACAAATTAACAAAAGAGATAAAAGAAAAGGAAGACACAGAGTATTATCTAACATGGAACAAGTTGTATGTCTGGTTGAAGACTAGAAATAATAAAGAGAATAAATACGGAAAGGTCAAAAGTGAAAATATGTGTATAATAATGTATAATAATAATAATATGAATTATTCTTAGTAAGAAATAGAACATGAAGGAAGAAAAATGTAAATAAGAAATAACGGGGCTATAAGGACAAATATTCTAAAGAAGAATAAGGGGGGAAATGTAAATGTAAATAATAGATTACCGTTATGCAATTGCTGTAAAAAAAAGGAGGAGTATATATTGTGTTTGTATGTGTGTTTTGCTTTGTTTTCTTTTGTCTTGTTGGTTAAAAATAATAAAAAAGAATTCTTGTCAAAATAAAGCAGCATTTGAAAATAATATATAATTGCAGTTACTTGAAAGACCGAATTAAGAAAAGGACCCAATGGTATTTTGCCTTTAAAAATTCTGTCTCTTCTAAAATCATACAATTGTTTATGCTAGTGTGGGACTACAGTAAAAAGAGCCCTGGATGTGTTTAAATGAGTCAATTCAAGTAAAAGTCTCATATGTGAGGATTGACTCACATATCTACTGTATTTTCCGGTGTATAAGACAACTCGGCGTATAAGACGACCCCCGACTTCGGAGAAGATTTGCATGGTTTAGAAATATGCCAGAAAATACGGTATTTATTGTTTCCATCACAATTACTCAGTACTACTCATAAGGTTGGAATTAGCACATCTTAATTACTTGTTCTGAAGATATCCATTAAACCTTTGCTTGGTTGGAAGATGGATGGAAGGTTAAAAGGCTGAACCGATGGAAGGGTTGTGTTATGGGAGGATTGCATGATGTGGCTGAACAGTTATTTGTAGGATTAATGCATGTCGTTATCAGTTTGTTGCCAAGGACTGACTTACACATGTAAACTAACCATTGGCACCAACTATTTATACCATAAAAAACATTTAAATCACCCAAAACAATATGGCTTGTTCTATTCTGGCATAGGAAACCAAGGCAAGTGTATAATATAAACACTAGAATTACACTAAACATGATAACATTTAAAATTATAACAAACGAATAAAGTTTATCTCCTTCATGGATTACTGCCTTGTCATGGTGAAGGGGCTTGCATAACTCAATGAAGCTATGAGCTATGCCATGCAGGGCCACCCAAGATGGACAAGTCATAGCAGAGAGTTCTGACAAAATGTGATCCACTGGAGAAGGAAATGGCAACCCACTCCAGTATCTTTGCCATGAAAACCACATGGACAGTACCAAAAGGCAAAAAGATATGACGCTGGAAGATGAGCCCCTCAGGTTGGAAGGTGTCCAATATGCTACTGGAGAAGAGCAGAGGGCTAGTACTAGTAGCACCAGAAAGAGTGAAGTGACTGGGCCAATGCCGAAAGGACGCTTAGCTGTGGATGCATCTGGTGGTGAAAGGAAAGTCCGATGCTGTAAAGATCTTTTCTCCATAGGAACCTGGAATGTAAGATCCATGAATCAAGACAAGCTGGACATGGTCAAACAAGAGATGACAGAGACTGAGGTGGCTTGATGGAGTCATTGAAGCAGTAGGCTTGAGCTGCCTTAAATGGACTCCAGAAGATGGTAGAGGACAGGAAGGCATGGAGGAACGTTGTCCATGGGGTCACGATGGGTCGGACACAACTTTGCAACTAACAACAACAATAAAGTTTATGGTTATAAATCATGAATTATGGCTTACTGCATTGTTCCAACCTTTATACAATCCCATGTGACACAGATGATATGAATAATCGAGTCTCCTTCAACTGGTAATTTCATATAATTTTGTTCAATATTACTGAGATGGCTTTCAATGGATTTCTTCTTCTTCTTTTTCTTCTTCTTTTTTTTTTTGAATTTTCATCTAGCCTACAATCCTCATATTCTCTGGAGTTCTCCCATTGGATTATTAACAAGGGCAGACTCTGCTTGATTTTTGACCCCAGTCCAGCTATTTTTCCAATGCCATTGTTGATTAATATTCAGAACGGATCAAAGAGTGAGTCACTTTTGATTTTATCTAACAAAAGAAAGAACTGAACACTTGCATATATACTTTCTGAAACTGTATTTAAATTTCATCTTCTGCAGTATCAAAACAATTCTGGAGGGGGGGGAGGAGAATTAAGATTATACAGGCACACAAAAAAGGCCATCTGGTCTAAACAGAATGGTAGCCAAGAACTGGCAGAAAAAAAAAATAGCTTTGACAGTCTTGATATAAAAATTATTTATTCCCAGTGCCATTTACTTGCTGGCTACTACTGAAAAAAAAAATCTTTCTCAGAATGGCCAAAGCTACAATTAGATACACAAACATACAATCACTAGCCTCAATTGTTGTTGTTTTTAATCACTGCTTGTGTAAAGTAGCAAAGAGAATAGAGGGAGGGAGGGAGAGAGGAAGGAAGGAAGGAAGGAAGGAAGGAAGGAAGGAAGGAAGGAAGAAGGGAGGGAGGGAGGGAGGGAGGGAGGGAGGGAAGGAGGGAGGGAGGGAAGAGGAAGGAAGGAAGGAAGGAGGGAGGGAGGGAGGAAGGAAGGAAGGAATATGGGGATGAATACAATCTGTCTTTGTTACTGTTTACTGTCCTTTCTCCAGCTAACTCATGTTGTAATGAATTTGACTCAAATGAACTATTTGCTCTGCTGAAAGTATCATGATTAGAACTTAGAAAAGAGTTAAATAGTATTCCTTAATGTTTGCTGCACACTATAATCTCCAAGAAAGTTTAATTGAGAATACTGATTCATTGATTGATTGATTAAATGCCATCAGATCAGTATTGACTATTAGTGACTATACAGATAGAGGTTCTCCAGGATTATTGGATAAAGCACCCATCAGGTCTCCAAAGAGGTCCTGCTGCTACTCTAATCAAGTCACAGTTGCACTCAGAATAGAGCTGGAAGGGGCCCTGGAGGTCATCTAGTCCAACCCGCTGCTCAAGCAGAGACCCTATTCCATTCCAGACAAGTAACTGTCCAGTTTCTTCTTAAAAACCTCCAGTGATGAAGCACCCACAACCTGTGAAGGCAAGCTGCTCCACTGGTTAATTGTCCTCACTCTTAGAAAGTTTCTCCTTAATTCTAGGTTACTTCTCTACTTGATTAGCTTTCATCTATTGTTGGAAGTTGGGAATTAGGAATTTGTTTGTTTATATATTGGTTTGTTTGAATCCCACTTCTATTATTTTTACAATGACTCAAGGTGGCAAACATATCCAACACATCTTCCTCTTGCTATTTTCTCCGCAACAACACCCTGTGAGACAAATTGGGTTGATAGAGTGAATGGACCAAGCTCACCCAGTTGGCTTTCATGGCTAAGGTGGGATTAGAACACAGGTCTCCTACTTTCTAGTCTGATGCTTTAACTCCTAGATCAAACTGGACTTAGTGCTTAAGCCAGTCCAGTCCAGTAAAGCTGTTATATTGATTATAAAGGAATGGCTAACGTGCAGTGGTGGGATTCAAATACCTGAACATACGGTTCTCTGCGTGGATGCAGGACTGGGCCTCTGAGGCCTAGAATGGACTTGATATCCATGCACTTCCTGTGGGCTGTTCTAGGCCTAGGAGGCCTCCACCAGGCCTAGAACGGACTTCCAGAAGTGACATCCATGCACTTCTGGTGGGCCGTTCTAGGTCTGGGAGACCTCCTCTTGGCCTCCAAGGCCTAGAACAGACTTCCAGAAGCAGCATGGGTTCAGCCAGTTCTCCGAACTCAACAAAATTTAGCTACCGGTTCTACTGAACCGGTGCTAACTAGCTGAATCCCAGCACTGGCTATGTGCCTTATAGTGACTTCCTTAAATTTTTGGTTGTTCTAATATAAACAGTGACATATATTTGGATTAGGCATTCCAAATTGACATGATTATTAGATTCACCTTTCACGTTTTGTACTGCTTCATTTCCAATACGTCTCTGTCTGCTTTGAAAGGAGAATAGAAAAGTCATTACTGACTTTGCTCGCTGCCAATAAAGTGATATGAATTAGTGCAGCTGTCCAGCATGCTGAAGCTAACCCTCACATGCACATGAATACAGATTGCTGAGCATGCAGGCTAAGTCCTAACCTAACACATTGCCTGTCTGTCAGCTTTATCTGAATAACACAATAAAATCTGCTAATTTGGCACTGCCTCCATGATGAAGCATATATGAGAGCCGAGCACATTTGTCCGTTTTATTACGCCACTGCACCGAGAATCTGCTGAGTCAGTCAAAGGAGCCGAGCTACATTTACATTAACACATCTGTATTAGCAGTCCAATTTTTATTCTTTTGTCAGTTTGAGGGTCAGAGCTTAGGGCAAAAACTGTGAGATCTTGGAAATATCTGCCTTAAAAGCAAATATAAGACTATAAGGGCAAGACCTTGACCAGCATTTAGTTCTTTCTCAATTTTTTTAAAATTTTTGTTTGGTTTTTTTGAGCCTTGAAATCCAATCCAGAGTTACTTTGCTTTCAAGGAAATAGGCTATGGATTACTAAAATGTCTGTTAGAAATTCTCCTGTTAGGTTATTTTCCTGAAGACCTCCTAAAATCTAACCAGAAAACAATTGTTAACGCAAAATGTGTAATACTGGTGGAAATGGTTATTCGTTGGGTTGTTTAAATTCCTTTCCAGTGCTACCCACATAAAAAATGTTAAAAATGGATTACACATTCTTCTCTGTTCGTTCAGAAGACCCCATGACTCCAATTAAAAAAATAAGACAGACTTTAAAAAAAAAACTATTATTTACTACATTTATATTTCATGTTCAAGGTGAGCTGTCCCAGATCTTCTCCATCACCTTAACCATGTCACCAAACTGGTTGCATTTCTCGTTTAAGCCTCTTATAAAATCAGTCACTCTGTAAGTTCAAGTGCAGCTTCGTCACCCTTTTATTTGCTTATTCAACTGACCTCTTGTCAAAAAGACTTGAACAGAATAGGTATTAATTAAAAACTCCCAGTCGCTAAATTGAACCATTAAAAAAATACAGTGTACAGATATTCAAAGATTATCATTACCAGAACCAGGTTACCAGAATCTGTATTAGTAGTATCAGGTCAAATGGGTTGTTGCTGTTGTTGTGAAATGAGTGGGCAAGCTCCATCTCTTCCATAGATCTTATCCTCAGTGGTGGGATTCAAATAAGTGAACAACTGATTCTCTGTGTGGACGCCACTTCTGGAAGTCCGTTCTGGGCCTGGGCCTCTGAGGCTCAGAACGGACTTCTGGAAGTGGCATCCATGCAGTTCCGGTGGGCCGTTCTGGGCCTGGGAAGCCTCCCCCAGGCCTCCAAGGATCAGAACAGACTTCCGGAAGTGGCATCCATGCAGTTCTGGTGCGCCGTTCTGGGCCTGGGAAGCCTCCAAGGATCAGAACGGACTTCTGGAAGTGGCATCCACACATACACACACACACAACTAACAGGAACGGAGATCGCAACGAACTGCTGTGCATCCCACGCACGGAAGGGCAGCGGGTTGTGGGCTATAGGGGAAGATGGGAGCACGCATGGGGTAGCATGCCCCCTGAGAGTGACACGTCAGACACGGGGGAGGAAGATAGCCAGATCTGGGATTTCTTCGCAGGATCGGTCTGCAGTTACACATGTTACTCTAGTGCGTAGTGACATGGAATGCTTGCCTCCCAGCCTAGGAGCCGCACGCAACAGAGAAGTAATCAGCTGCAAGAACTTAGAACTCAGAAATACTTCTGACATGAGTGATGAAAGGATCAATCGACCGGGCCCCATAACGAGGTCTATGAGCTGTGTGCAGGCGCGTTTGTGCTTATAAACGAGCTCCCCCACCCTCTGGCTTTTAACACCCTGACGATGATGGCAGCAATATAGCCATTGAAAGCTAGGTTATTTATTTATTAAACATTTAATTGTTTTACCTCCTGGTGCTCGTTTTTATCTTTTGAATATATATATATATGTTTTCTGAGGCTTTCGCGGGTGTTTGTATGTAGGTCTTTGGTTATTCGGGTTTTCTCCCGCGTAAAATTGGAAGTGTCTTGGCGACGTTTCGACGAAGTCCCATTCGTCATCTTCAGGGTGGTGTTTTCAGCTTCGTGTTTGCTGCTCGAAGCACGAAGCTGAAAACACCAGCCTGAAGATGACGAATGGGGCTTCGTCGAAACGTCGCCAAGACACTTCCAATTTTACGCAGGAGAAAACCCGAACAACCAAAGACCTACATATATATATATATATGTGTGTGTGTGTGTGTGTGTGTGTGTGTGTGTGTGTGTGTGTGTTTTCTGAGGTTTTCTGAGGTATATACACACATACACACACTGCATATATATATATATATATATATATATATCTGTGTGTGTATTTGTGTATGTGTTTGTGTCTGTGTGTCTCTCTGTGTGTATTTTCCCCTTGGCAATATTTGTCTCTTTGTGTCTGGTTAATGTTTAACATGAAATCAATGGGAGTAATTTAGCACAATATAGCCTTTTTAAAAATGAAGGAAAAGGCTTCATACTAAGCATTAAAATAAATTATACATACAAAATGTAAACTATAAATACTTAATACGTTTACACAGAGAAGGGCAGTAAATGTTTTGTGTTTCTGCAGTCTAGTCTACTTGATAAACCTCTCCAAATTGCAAAAAATGGAGGCTGGATTATTCTCAGAGAGACAAGAATGCTACAATCAGTTCATAAAGAAGTCAGAAGGGCAATGCTATGAAACCTTTTATTCAATTATATTTTTGTGAAGGATTGAAACACAGTCTGGAAAATATACACCAGTGAGCAACTAAAGTGAGAGGTGTCTGCCTGGTAACATACAGTTATAGTTAAAGATTTTTGCATGATACAAATGGCGTAGGTAGCAAAAAACAAAGCAGTAACATTCCTTCCTTATTCTTGCCTTCAATATTTTCCTGAGCACATCCACAAAATCATCAGGAAACGAACATGACTTAATGGAGTCTTTTAGGGCTAGATTTTGCAGATCTGGCTGCAAAAATTCAGATGGCCAAAGCAAAGAGATATAGAGTCAAGGAACTCTTAGGTTTATCTAATGCTCACCCAGATTTTTGCATCCCAAAGGGTAGCTCTAGTAGTCTATTTCTTTATTTCTGAAATAGATTTATATAGCCATCCAACTCACACATGGGAAGTCATTCATTGTTTAATACCAGTTGAAAATGTTAGATAGATAGATAGATAGATAGATAGATAGATAGATAGATAGATAGATAGATAGATAGATAGATAGATGGAATGGATGGATAGATGGATAGATATCCACATTGTCAAAATCAGTTTATCCACTAAAGATATGGACTAATTATCAGTAAGAAAAAAGTGAGTTATTTAATGGTTCACAATTATGTTAACTATATTATATAGTCTCTATCTATCTATCTACATCATATCTACCTACTGTATCTATGTACTGTATCTATCTATCTATCTATCTATCTATCTATCTATCTATCTATCTATCTATCTATCTATCTATCTATCTGTCTATCTATTATCTATGTAATCTCTCTCTCTCTCTCTCTCTCTCTCTGTGTGTGTGTGTGTGTGTGTGTGTGTGTGTGTGTGTGTGTACTGTAGATCCTATATAGTATATACTATATACTACAGGTAGTCCTTGACTTACAACCTTTTTGTGTTCGAAGTTACAACCATGCTGAAAAAAAGTGGCTTATGACCATTTTTCACATGTATGACCATTGCAGGATCCCCATGTGATCAAATTTTGCATGCTTGGCAACTGGCTCCTATTTATAACAGCTGCAGAGCCCTGGGATCATGTGATCACCTTTTGTGACCTTCTGACAGGGGGGAAGCCAGATTCACTTAACAACTGTGTTACTGACTTAACCACTGCATTGGTTCACTTAAGAACTGTGGCAAGAAAGGTCGTAAACTGGGGCACTTAACAACTGGCTTGCTTAGCAATGCAAATGTTGTGGCTGTAAATTGAAGATTCCTTATATATCTTTATAATATTATCTGTCAGTCTGTGTGTGATCTCTGGCAAGATCTTCCTTTGTTTCCACAGTATTTGTCTGAAGGTGGGTTTACTAAAGGCATAATCAGTAGTGACATCTCTATTTCCTCTTTAAAATTAAGTTGAAAATCCAGATTCTGGAATGAACTTTTTTCTATTTTTCTCTCTGTGGATTTTCTGAATGCCAGAATTTCTTATCGGCACTGTACGTTGCCCCAAACTGAACTGCATTGTTTTGATGCTCATGCTTTATAACTTTCACTTATGGCAGTGTTTCCCAAACTTGACAATTTTAAGGCATGTGGACTTCAATGCTGGTTGTGGAATTCTGGGAGTTGAAGTCCACATGCCTTAAAATTGTCAAGTTTGGGAAACACTGACTTATGGGAAGGATCAAATTAACCTGGGTGGGAAAACAGAAGAACAGAACAGAACGGAACAAAATGGAATGAAATGGAATAGAATAAAACAGAACAGAACAGAAAATATGGAATGGAATGGAATGGAATAGAATAGAATAGAATAGAATAGAATAGAATAGAATAGAATAGAATAGAATAGAATAGAATGAATGGAATGGAATGGAATGGAATGGAATGGAATGGAATAGAATAGAATAGAATAGAATAGAATAGAATAGAATAGAATAGAATAGAATAGAATAGAATAAATAGAATAGAATAGAATAGAATAGAATAGAATAGAATAATAAGAATAGGATAGGATAGGATAGGATAGGATAGGATAGGATAGAATAGGATAGGATAGGATAGGATAGGATAACTTTATTGTCATTTTAAATGTACATTAATCAACATAAAATGAGATAATGATGATGATGAGGAGGATGGTGATGCATATATCCACACACACACACACACACATATATGACCCAGTCTAGTTTGGATGTATACATATACATGATGAGAAAAACAAATCTTGCAAGTTTACCAGACGGATGACACAGGAAACAAAGCTATTACAGAATTGGGTAGTCCTGCTATAAATACTTCAGAACCTCCTCCCAGAGGGGAGCAACAGAAACAGACTGTAAAATGGATATTTGGGGTCTCTAACAATGCTTTGAGCTGTAAGCACCTATCGCCTATAAACAGCAATCTGAATACCAGAGAGTAGGTACCAGAAAGGACAGTGGATAAAGACGTGGCATTTCCTGAATAAATTTCTAATCAGAGATAGATGGATGATACAGATCGGGATGCCCCCCAAATCCTAACATGCATCTACTAAGTTAATGAAATGAGGAACCTCTAAAATGCAAACATGCGTCAACAGGGTTAAAATACTCCTAACAGGCAATAAGCGAAAACATACGTGTTTGAAAAAGGTATTTGTTCTTTTTTTCTGCAACCTCCTGCCCTTTGCAAAGCAAACAAATCTGCTATAATTATGGTATTTTCTTTTAATGTATAATTTTACAGTTCAGCCCTCTCTCTGGATTTATTCCAAAACTCATTATTTTTCTTGCTGGGTTTGGAATCATGGATTCTACTGTTTAATTTTCAAGGTGTGAGTTTGATACATCTCTTTTCTTTCTTTCTTTCTTTGATACCTTCTTTCTTTCTATCTTTCTTTCTTTTCTTTTTCTTTTCTTTTTTTTAAAAAAAACATATTTTAAGATTTGGATATGTGCTACAGGAATAGATTACCTGTTTGAAAGAGCCGAGGTGGCGCAGCAGTTAGAGTGCAGTACTGCAGGCCACTTTAGCTGACTGTGTTCAGCAGGTCAGCGGTTCAAATCTCACCGGCTCAAGGTTGACTCAGCCTTCCATCCTTCCGGGGTAGGTAAAATGAGGACCCAGATTGTTGGGGGCAATGTAAATATATATATATACATTGCTTACTGGTGTACACCGCTTAGGGAGTGCTTGCACTTAAAGCGGTATATAAGTCTCATAAATAAATAAATGATAAAGCAAGGAAGAACAAGGTTATGGTGGGTTTGGGAGTCAGATGGAGAAATAAACTTTTAGTAGAAATTGGGGGCTGATGCCATTGTTAACATCTGAGTTTAAGTTCATAGAACACATTGAGCCTAAAGCTTTTGCTTCACTATATCTGTTGTTTAGAAGAAACATTTAACAAAATAACAGAGTTGGAAGGGACCTTAGAGGTCCTCTAGTCCAATCCCTGATCAAGCAGGAGACTCTCTATACCAGTGCTGGTGAACCTATGGCACGCGTGCCAGAGACGGCACTCAGAGCCCTCTCTGTGGGCACACACACCATGCCCTGGAGATGGCAACCATCCCTTTTCAATCAGCTGCCTGCTAACTTGCTGAGATCCCATGCGGCCAGATGCATCCCAGCATGGCTGGTTTTCCTCTCCCCCCTCCCATCCCTCCTGGCCTCGCATGCTCTCCTTTTCCCGGGCATGACCCACTGCATCGCCTCCTCAGCTGTCAGCCGGCCATCCAGCTCAGAGGAGGCTTCTCTGAACTGCTGGCGGCAGGCTGCGGAGCCCCAGAATGTGCCGGTCGAGGTGCCGGCAAGCTACGGCTGCTGACGGACACTGTCGGCCCCATATGCTCGCTGGCCTCTGTGTACAGGGCCGATGGTGTCAGGCAGCAGCCACCCCGGCCCCTGTCTTGCCTTGTCCTGCAACAATGGTACCCCCACCCTACCTTGCCTTGCCTCGCCTCACCCCGCAGGATGAGCCTTCTGCCCACTGCCCCACCTGCCAGAGACCCCCTGGATCTCCTCTAACCCTGCCCGGCCTCCACAGGCATTCCTCCCCATGAGCAACATTGAGGTGACCATGCCCACCTTGGCCACACCCACCCAGTCTGCCATGACCACAGCCACGCCCACCAAGTGGGCCATGACCATCTGACGCCCGGAGATAAGTAGGTTTTGGGTTGCAGTTTGGGCACTCAGTCTCTAAAAGGTTCTATTCTATACTATTTCAGACAAGTGTCCCGAAGGTACTTTTTCCAAAGGCAACTGCACTTTCTTTGTTTTTCCTGCAAGACATTTTGCTTCTCATCCAAGAAGCTTCCTCAGTTCTGATGAACTGAATAAGCTTCTTGGATGAGAGGTGAAACATCTTCAAAGAAAAACAAAGAAAGTCCAGAAAATACCTTTCGGATAACCGTGACCTGGATGTCTGAGAATACCCATAGATATTTCAGACAAGTGTCCAATCTCTTCCCAAAACCCCTTTGAACCACTGCTGCCATTTTTAAATAATCAACTGACTCAGGAGCCCTGTTTGCGTCTTCCCTTCTCTCTCTCTTCTTCCTTCCTTCCTTCACTTTGATGAACGGATCATGTGACGAAGGAGGCCCTTTGCTTGGGGACCAAAAAGAAGAAGAAAGAAAACTCCAGAATTTCAATGGGAGCTCAAAGGTTGCGCATGCTTTTTAAGCATCCCAATAATGTTTTTTTTTAAATTTTGCTTTTAATCCCCAGGCAAGAATTAGAATTCTAGGATTACTCTGCGGCTTTTGAATCTTTTTTTTTTATTAAAAGTTTTACAAATTTAATACACTATAACCCAAACCCCTCCCACCCCATGCCCCCTCCCCCACTTCCCAGAGCTGATTAAAGGGTAACAAATAAACAATCATAATCTAACTAACATTAGTGCACAAGTACAGCATAGGTGGCACCATGCTCAATAGTAGTAACTGTGAGAGGGATCTCGGAGTCCTAGTAGACAATCACCTAAATATGAGCCAGCCGGGTGCTGCAGCTGCCAAAAAGGCCAACACAGTGCTAGGCTGCATTAACATAAGGATAGAATCAAGATCACATGAAGTATTAATACCACTCTTCAATGCCTTGGTAAGGCCACACTTGGAATACTGCATCCAGTTTTGGTCACCATGATGTAAAAAAGATGTTGAGACTCTAGAAAGAGTACAGAGAAGAGCAACAAAGATGATTAGGGGACTGGAGGCTGAAACATATAAGGAACGGTTGCTAGAATTGGGTATGTCTAGTTTAATGAAGAGAAGGACAAGGGGGGGACATGATAGCAGTATTCCAATATCTCAGGGGCTGCCATAAAGAAGAGGGAATTAAGCTATTTCCAAAGCACCTGAAGGCAGGACAAGAAGCAACGGGTGGAAACTAATCAAGGAGAGAAGCAACCTAGAACTAAGGAGAAACTTCCTGACAGTGAGAACAATTAATCAGTGAAACAACCTGCCTCCAGAAGCAGTAAATGCTCCAACACTGGAAGTTTTTAAGAAGAGACTGGACAGCCATTTGTCCGAAATGGTGTAGGGTTTCCTGCCTGAGCAGGGGTTGGATTAGATGACCTCCAAGGTCCCTTCCAACTTTACTACTATTACTATTACCCGCCTGTACTATCAATCAAACCATAACATACTTTAACTCCTTTCCAAAACAAATATTAACAAATTAAAAACAAAGATAATAATATAATTAACCATAACACTAAAAATAATATAAATTCAATCATATTAAACTATTAATAATAACCTAAAATCTACTCATAAGCAAGATAATACTTTTCAGTCTCATATTTCTTTTGAATATAATCAATCCACCTTCTCCAGACCGAAATGTATTTTTCTTGTGAATGATTCTTCAAATAAGCGGAAATTTTCGCCATTTCTGCTAAATTAGACACCTTAAGTATCCATTCTTCCATAGTAGGCAAAGAGTTTTTCTTCCAATATTGCCCCACCAATAATCTTGCAGCTGTTATAAGATTCAACATCAAATTAATTTCTTTAACATCAAAATCAACCATAATATTGCGGCTTTTGAATCTTGAAAACCAGGTTAGCACTTGTGGGAAGAATCCAGAGAAAGAAATATTTTGGGAAATATTAAAAAGGCAGAATATATTTCCGCAAAGGATTTTAAAGGCAAATTTTACCCCTCTCCACGTCTCTCTGCCCCAAACAGAAACCAAGTCTGCAGAAATGCAGATGTGATAATCTTGTCAGAAAGATTGGAGTCGTGAAGCTGGGATTAGAAAGAAAGATCCCTAGAATCAACAATCCCTCACACCAAAAAATCCAACATTCATCAGCCATCAGCCCCAAGCAAGCAGGATATGACCTTTGGGACATAATAGGATTAACACACCACCATCAAAATACCAGAAAAGTACACTCAGACTCAGGTCAAAGTTCATGCCACAGGAAGAACTCCAAACAAAAGCCCAAGGTATAAAAACCCACCACTCCTTACTACATGTGGTCAGTTTTTTCCAGAGCCATCTTTCTATCTGGCTCTCCTTTTCAATAAATTACAATCTTCTTTCTAAAGCAGTCTCCATGTTGTTTATTCCCGGCTTGGACTGGACCCCGATGAAGATTTTTCCTTCAACACACTTAAACTAACTAGGAGATCAGTACACATTCAGCCTGTCTTGATGGAAACATTTATCTTTAAATGGTGTACTCACTACAATATGTGTGCATTAATGTCTTCTGTTTGCTTTGCACTGTGGGGAGATGAAAAAAAAAAATGCAATGTCTGTTCTTCTCCATTTCTGACCTTGTACATAATTACCCTCTGAGCAGAAAGAGCTGAGTGGGATAAATCTATTGCAAAACCAAGCAACTCCATTGGAGGGGCTCTGATAAAACACACCGGCCTCTTTATTTTGTTAAAGTGTGGTGGGGTGGGGGAGACATAATGCTGGCAGGAAAAGTTTTAGAGTTAGCTTGCAGAGGTACTATACATCTATTTAATTCTTCATCCTGGTTGCTAGGAGAGACTGAGAATTGAACTAATTAACCCATTACTTGCAGGGTGGGTGAGATCTCTTCCCATAGTTGATACTGCATTTTTTTTTTAAATGCCAAGGATCTTCAATCAGCTAAGCGATTCATTGGAATTTTGCAATTATAATGAGGAAATGAAGCAAACAGAAGACCTGAAAATGTATTCCTTTTTTTAAAAAAAAAAAAATCCATGTCAAACCAGGTCTTTGAAAACAATAAATGTTAACTCTTCCTTCACTTCCTCCCACGAAACTGGCAAGGGAAATAAAAGGAAATAAAACCAAGATTTAATTTCCTTCAGGAGATTGCTGGTTTGTCCTAGGTACAAATCAGGAATTGCTCATCGTTCTAGCCATGGTCTATCCACTGTAGGAACAAGGCCTCTTCCACATGTTTCCAGCAAGGCCTCTTCCACATGTTTCCAACAAGGCCTCTTCCACATGTTTCCAACTGGTTTGTCCTAGGTGCAAATCAGGAATTGCTCATCGTTCTAGCCATGGTCTATCCACTGTAGGAACAAGGCCTCTTCCACACATGTTTCTTCTGCCAGTTGGGCCCGCCATACTTGTTGATGTTGGCGATCCATCTTGTTTTAGGTCTCCTTCGTGGACATTTTTTTTTTAAAAAAAATATGTTTTATTAATATTTTTTTACTTAATCACCTTAATATTTGGTAAACCGTGTGTTGTCTGGGTTTATATTTCTAATATATAGTAATAGTAGTAATAGTAATAGTAGTAAAGTTGGAAGGGACCTTGGAGGTCATCTAGTCCAACCCCCTGCTCGGGCAGGAAACCCTACACCATTTCGGACAAATGGCTGTCCAGTCTCTTCTTAAAAACTTCC
Source organism: Crotalus tigris (assembly GCF_016545835.1). Taxonomy (NCBI): domain Eukaryota; kingdom Metazoa; phylum Chordata; class Lepidosauria; order Squamata; family Viperidae; genus Crotalus; species Crotalus tigris. The sequence continues at coordinate 22,157 of NW_024098027.1, read as the reverse complement.
AGTGTTGGAGCATTTACTGCTTCTGGAGGCAAGCGTTCCACTGATTAATTGTTCTCACTGTCAGGAAGTTTCTCCTTAGTTCTAGGTTGCTTCTCTCCTTGATGAGTTTCCACCGTTGCTCTTGTCCTGCCTTCAGGTGCTTTGGAAAATAGCTTAATTCCCTCTTCTTTATGGCAGCCCCTGAGATATTGGAAAATACTGCTATCATGTCCCCCCTTGTCCTTCTCTTCGTTAAACTAGGACATACCCAAATTCTAGCAACCGTTCTTATATGTTTTAGCCTCCAGTCCCCTAATCATCTTTGTTGCTCTTCTCTGTACTCTTTCTAGAGTCTCAACATCGTTTTTACATCGTGGTGACCAAAACTGGATGCAGGATTCCAAGTGTGGCCTTACCAAGGCATTAAAGAGTGGTATTAATACTTCACGTGATCTTGATTCTATCCCTCTGTTAATGCAGCCTAGCACTGTGTTGGCCTTTTTGCAGCTGCAGCACACTGCTGGCTCATATTTAGGTGATTGTCTACTAGGACTCCGAGGTCCCTCTCACAGTTACTACTATTGAGCATGGTGCCACCTATGCTGTACTTGTGCATTTGGTTTTTCTTGCCTAAATGTAGAACCTTGCTTTTTTTCACCATTGAATTTCATTTTGTTAGTTAGTGCCCAGTGTTCAAGTCTGTCCAGATCCTTCTGTATCTTAAGCCTGTCTTCTGGAGTGTTGGCTATTCCTGACAGCTTGGTGTCATCTGCAAATTTGATGAGTTCCCCATCTATCCCTTCATCCAAATCGTTGATGAAGATGTTGAAGAGCACTGGGCCCAGAACAGAGCCCTGGGGCACCCCACTACACACTTCCCTCCATATAGATGCAGTTCCATTGAGGACCACTCGCTGAGTACGGCCGGTAGCCAGCTATCCATATTTTTCTATCTTGTCAAGTAGTAGGTTGTGATCACTTTATCAAATGCCTTACTGAAGTCCAAGTAAATTATGTCCACAGCATCCTCTGATCCACTAATTTTGTCACTTGGTCAAAGAATGCAATAAGATTTGTCTGGCATGATCTATTTTTGACAAACCCATGTTGGCTTTTAGTAATGACTTTGTTTGCATCTAGGTGTTCGTTGATTCGTTGTTTGATTATCTTTTCCAGGATCTTCCCAGGTATTGAGGTCAGGCTGATAGGTCTGTAATTTCCTGGATCCATTTTTTTTCCTTTTTTGAGGATGGGAACTACATCAGCTCTTTTCCAGTCCTCTGGTAGTTCCCCTGTGTTCCAGGATCTTTGAAAAATATAGTTCAGTGGCTCCGATATCACATCTGCCAGTTCCTTGAGAACTCTGGGGTGTAATCCGTCTGGTCCTGGCGATTTGAACTCATCTAGGCTGGACAGGTGCTCACTAACGATTTTCTTGCCTATCTTAACTTGTGTTTCTGTTTTGTTTTTTGTGGCACTATTTTTGATAGGTTGGTCTGTTTTTTCCCTTTGTGTAAAGACAGATGCAAAAAATGAGTTAAATAGTTCTGCTTTCTCCCTGTTGCTTGTCACCTTCTTGCCACTTCCACCCACTAATGGACCAATCATTTCCTTCACTTTTTTCTTGTTTTTTACATGTTGAAAGAAGCTTTTTTTGTTATTTTTGACTTTGGTCGCAAGCCTCAGTTCATTTTGAGCCTTGGCTTTCTTCACTTCATCTTTGCAGGCTCGGGCTATTTGCTGATATTCTGACTTAGTTATGTTCCCCTCTTTCCACTTTCTATACTTGTCCTTTTTATCTTTCAATTTGTCAGAGAGTTCTTTATGCAGCCATGCTGGTTTCTTTTGAGAGCTGTTATTTTTCCTCTTTGTTGGTATTGTGCTAGACTGTGCTTTTATTATCTCATTTTTCAAAATTTCCCAAGCTTCTTGAGTTGTTTTCCCCTTGAGGATTCTCATCCATGGAATCCTTCCCAAGCCCTCTCTAAGTTTATTGAAATTAGCTCTCTTGAAGTCCAAGACTCTAGTTTGACTGTGTTCTATTGGTTGTGCTTCTATAATGTTGAATTCTAATATTGCATGATCACTTCCTCCCAGGGTTCCTATGGCTCCAACACCGTCTATCATTTCATCTCTGTTAGTGAGAATTAGATCCAAAATGGCTAATCCCCTAGTTCCATTCTCTACTTTTTGGGAGACAAAGTTGTCTGCTAGGTTTGCCAGGAACCTGTTTGATCTTCACTTGGTGCGGAGTTTGTCTCCCAGTTGATGTCAGGGTAGTTAAAGTCCCCCATTACTATTGTGATGTGCTTCCTACATACCTTAGTTAGCTGACTGGCAAAAAGTTCATCTATTTCCTCTGTTTGGTTGGGTGGTCTGTAGTATACACCTATGGCAATGTCATTTCCCCCCCCTTTTATATTGACCCAAATGCATTCAAGACAGTTTTTATCATTGTTGTACTCTATTTCTGTGGAGATGTAGTTATTTCTTATATAGAGAGCAACTCCACCTCCTCTTTTATTTGGTCTGTTTCTTTTAAATAATTTAAATCCCTCTAGCTGTGTGTTCCATGTGTGAGTTTCATCCCACCATGTTTCCGTAATGGCAACAATATCGTATCTGCCCTCATTAACCTGAATTTCTAGTTCACCCTGTTTGCTGTTCATACTTTGTGCATTGGTGTATAAACATTTGAGTCCTTTGTGGGTGGCCCTGTGTTTCCTTTCTACATAACCTGTGTGGTGCCTGAGTTCCCCTATTGTCTTACCACCTATCTGGTTAGTGCACTTTATATGGCACTCGCTATTAGAGGCTTCATTTTGATTGGTAGCAAGGTTGGTATTCTTGTCCACACACACATCTGTGCTACATGCACTGATAGCCCTATAGTTTTTAAATTGCCGGGGACAGGGTTGTTCCGTATCAATTAACTCCCTGTCCCCGCTGTTTAGTTTAAATTTCCCTCCAGAAAATCTGTGAATTTATAGCCGAGTAACTCAGTCCCTTTTTTTGATGGATGCAAACCATCTCTTTTGTACATCTTTTGATTGGACCAGCTACTGACATCGTGACTAATATATCCAAAGCCTTCCCCTTTACACCATTCCTTTAGCCACATATTGAATTGTGCTATGCGCTGGCCTTTTCCGTTTTGCTCCTTATACACTGGTAAAACCTCTGAGAAAGTAAGCCTACAGCCTATTCTGCTAAGTTCCTTCCCCAAGCTCTGGAAATCATTCTGCACAGAGAGTACATCTTTTTGGGACAGATCATTAGTGCCAAGGTGTACAATAGCCTCCACATCACAGTTCTTGCTGCCATTCTTGATTATTTTAGAAATACGCTTCTTGTCCCTACTGGCAGTAGCACCTGGAAGACACCTGACCTCTTTCAAAGCCTCTGTGTCCTTTCCTAAATTTACATCCCTTATAATTGAATCACCTACCAGAAGGTAGCTTCTCTTTTTGGGAGCCTTTCTATTCTTGCATGACTGATGTGCAATACCTGATTCACACTTCTCCCTATCAAAATCTAGTTCTTCATCTCGGACCACAATCCCCTGCTTATTTGAGTTATCTTCACAAATACCTTTACCAGTCTCCTTAATGTCCCTATTAAGGTCAGCAAGAGCACTGTAGCTGTTGTGCAGGGACACAGCGAAAGCTTTGTGTTTATGGTTCACAGCTCTCACCCTGCCAGATCCCACGGTTGTCCACACTGCCCTTTTCCTGCAGGATCTTTGTGGTAAAGGGGGCTGATAGCAGGGAGGCTTACTAGAGTAGAGGGGCTGAACTGGACACCTAATTTCTGCCCGAAGAGCACGGATTACAGACCCTAGGTAAATGATCTGTCCTTGTAGGCTAGTGATTTGTTTACAGATAGGACAGTTTCCAAGTTTGAAAAGGGTACTGCGAAGGACGGCTGCAAAGCAGGTGTTGCACTGAACTAAGCCGGACATCTTAGATACAGGGGATGTCAGACACACTTGCCCTGAATGTACTGCTACTGTTTGTGATTTTTAGTTATATAGTTATATAATTCGCGCGCCGTTAGGCGCGCGGGCTGCTACTTTCCTGGTGGATTCTCCCAAAACTTACAGTTTAAGCAGCAGCTGGTGGAATGTAGCACGTTCCAGCAACCCGATCAGAGTTGGAATGGGGTTTAAATAGAGTATAATACCCTATAAATATAATGGAGATCCAATCAGGGCCTTGCTACTTTCCTGGTGGATTCTCCCAAAACTTACAGTTTAAGCAGCAGCTGGTGGAATGTAGCACGTTCCAGCAACCCGATCAGAGTTGGAATGGGGTTTAAATAGAGTATAATACCCTATAAATATAATGGAGATCCAATCAGGGCCTTGCTACTTTCCTGGTGGATTCTCCCAAAACTTACAGTTTAAGCAGCAGCTGGTGGAATGTAGCACGTTCCAGCAACCCGATCAGAGTTGGAATGGGGTTTAAATAGAGTATAATACCCTATAAATATGGAGATCCAATCAGGGCCTTGCTACTTTCCTGGTGGATTCTCCCAAACTTACAGTTTAAGCAGCAGCTGGTGGAATGTAGCTTCCAGCAACCCGATCAGAGTTGGAATGGGGTTTAAATAGAGTATAATACCCTATAAATATAATGGAGATCCAATCAGGGCCTTGCTACTTTCCTGGTGGATTCTCCCAAAACTTACAGTTTAAGCAGCAGCTGGTGGAATGTAGCACGTTCCAGCAACCCGATCAGAGTTGGAATGGGGTTTAAATAGAGTATAATACCCTATATATATAATGGAGATCCAATCAGGGCCTTGCTACTTTCCTGGTGGACTTCTCCCAAAACTTACAGTTTAGGCAGCAGCTGGTGGAATGTAGCACGTTCCAGCAACCCGATCAGAGTTGGAATGGGGTTTAAATAGAGTATAATACCCTATATATATAATGGAGATCCAATCAGGGCCTGCTACTTTCCTGGTGGATTCTCCCAAAACTTACAGTTTAAGCAGCAGCTGGTGGAATGTAGCACGTTCCAGCAACCCGATCAGAGTTGGAATGGGGTTTAAATAGAGTATAATACCCTATAAATATAATGGAGATCCAATCAGGGCCTTGCTACTTTCCTGGGGGATTCTCCCAAAACTTACAGTTTAAGCAGCAGCTGGTGGAATGTAGCACGTTCCAGCAACCCGATCAGAGTTGGAATGGGGTTTAAATAGAGTATAATACCCTATATATATAATGGAGATCCAATCAGGGGCTTGCTACTTTCCTGGTGGATTCTCCCAAAACTTACAGTTTAAGCAGCAGCTGGTGGAATGTAGCACGTTCCAGCAACCCGATCAGAGTTGGAATCTTTGGAAAATATTTAAAAAACAATCAATAACAATCAGTTTCTATAATTCTATAGTCCACGTGATAGCTCTGCTTGATGTTCTCTTCTTCCAAAAATGTTCTCTTTGGCCATCCTTGAATTGATACAATTCTTATTATTTGAATAAATAACAATTAAATGTAGACATTCTTCTAATATTTCTGCAAATAATAACCACATTGATATAAACCTTCTTTTCTAACCTGGTCGTCTTGATTGTCTTATCATAGATCCTGTTTAAAATTCTTATTTAAATTTGCTTCCCCCCCACAATATTCAAAACATTCTTACTGGTTAAGATTTTCATTACACTTAAGTATTTAAGTCTTTTTTTATCAAGTGGTAACCACTCTATGAGTGCCTTGGTCCACCTGCCCTCAATTCTTTTTCCTATGGGACCAGCTCATTTCCATTTCAATTCTTTTACTCTCTTGATGATATTGTATACTTTTGTTTGTTCTCTAATCCATGTGCAGGTGTTTAATTTCTCATTTCCTTTTCATTAGTATCTAATTGGCAGTTGGCAGCACTATTTTTGTATTTGGGTATGAAGTGTGGATAAGAAAAATAAAGAAAAAAATATTATTGGGAAGGATGAATGATCCTTCAGTCCTTTTTTTAAAACTATTTGAGTCTTTCTATCACAGAGAGGTTACTCAATCGATAAATATTTTATTAGTCATATATTTTTGTATGTTTGTGTGTGTATGTATGTTTGTGTGTGTGTGTGTGTGTATGTATGTCAATGTGTAAAATTAGACATTTTATAGATGCCTAGGAAATCTGTAGGACGTCAAAAATAGCATGTCAAACTATGAAGCGCTTAATATTTCACACATTTCCGAGACGTTGTATGAAAGGCCAAAATATCATTGTAGCCTTCCTTATTGCAACAAGTAGGTCAATACTTTTTTTCTTTTTCTTTTTTTTTCTTCCAGTAAGAAAGTCCTGTATTTCATTTTGCATTTTTTCTTTCATTGTCATATACAACTATTCAATAAAGAGTTAGGATTAACCCTAACCCTTTTCCTGACTCTCTTTTCATACTGTGCCTAAATAGTTCTTATTATTCTGCATAATGGCTAGGTATTGTACACCACGCCTAGGGAAAGTATACAGAATCTTAAAATAACACAGACATTTCATGCTTTACTTAAAAACGCCAAGCGTTCTACAGATTTTTTAAAGCATTCTATACTATGTCAGCTTTTCACACATTGCCGGTAACACACATACAAGCACACATACTGTGTGTGTGTGTCTCTATCATCTCTGTCTGTCTGTCTATCTGTCTGTCTATCATCTCTCTCTCTCTCTCTCTCTCATCTTTCTCTCATATTCTCACTCACTCCTCTCTAACCAATTTTAACACACTCTCTTTCTCTCTCTCTCTTTCTCTCTCTTTCTCTCTCTCTCATCTCTCTCTCTCTCATATTCTCATTCATTCCTCTCTAACCAATTTTAGCACTCTCTCTCTCATCTCTCTCTTATATTCCCACTGACTCCTCTCTAACCAATTTTAGCACACTCTCTTTCTTTCTCTCTTTTTCACTCTCTTTCTCTCTCTCTCATCTCTCTCTCTCATATTCTCATTCACTCCTCTCTAACCAATTTTAGCACTTTCTCTCTCATCTCTCTCTCATATTCTCACTGACCTCTCTAACCAATTTTAGCACTCTCTCTCTCTCTCTCTCTCTCTCATCTCTTTCTCTCATATTCTCATTCACTCACTCACTCTCTAACCAATTTTAGAACCCTGGTATCTATCTCTTATCTCTTATCTCTCTCTCTTATCTCTCTCTTATCTCTCTCTATATCTATCTCTTTATATCTATCTATCTATCTATCTATCATCTATCATCTATCTATCTATCTATCTATCTATCTATCTATCTATCTATCTATCTATCTAGAGTTGATACTATAGCATACTGTGCAGGCTACTGAGTGGTACATAGTTGTGAACAGAGAAATGAACTCAGATCGCTAATAACATTTTAATTATAACATTTGAAGATAAAGCAAATTAGGGTACTTAGGGTATTTAGCAAAAAGTGGAAATAATAATTCCTGGCATGCTTCTACATAGTGAGGACAATAGAACATAACACATTCCATCGATTCACTTGTATATCGGCAGAGTGTCAGCTGTTACATTGTAATTCAACTTTAAATGGTGGTTGGGATGCCCAGATATCTGACAATCTTCATGAAGATTGGCTGATATTGGAAAGTTAAGCAGTTTTGATGATTAGAGTTCAGATGATGCACATGGGATGCATGGATTCATTTTCCTCTGCACCTCCCCAGAACTAAATCAATCTCAGTACCATGTACACACCAAGAAAGGTTTGTGTCCAATTAAAACACCTGCCTTGTAACCAATGGTGGGATTCATCCAGTTTGCACCAGTTTGGCAGAACCGGTAGCTAATTTTTTGTTGCCCAGGCCCAGAATGGACTTCTGGAAGCGGCATCCACACACAGAACCGGTTGAACACATATTTGAATCCCACCACTGCTTGTAACTATAAACATATGAAAGACCAGAAGCTTTAAGTAAGAGGGGAAAAGATTTGTAATGCTGCTAGAGCTGATTTTAACTGGCCTACTCTGTTGATGCCCTGTCTCTCAAGACACCTGCATTTGGAGATCCAGCAGAAACAAGCAGGACCTCAGAAATATCTTGCTGATGGAACAGATTGCAGTTTTGGAGAATAGATCAAATGTCAGCAAGGAAAGCATAACAGACCATCTGGAATCCAGGAACTGAATTATTTCCTTTCTTCCCATTGTCTTCCCTAGAATAGCAAGTGAAGTGAAAGCACAGAAAGAATCTGCATAAGTCAAGGAAGGACTGAAACAGGTAAAACAATGTAAAAATACAGTAAAATAGTCTGTATATTTATTTAATTTAATACGACTGTTAATATAAGTGAGTCCAACAAGAATCTTTTCTTCTTGTGTTGTCTTCTGTCCAGAATAAAAACAACAATAAGTGCAAAAAGATGCATCTGTTTAGCATAATATACCTATTTCATTTCTAAAACTGGAGGAAGCGTACAAAAATATTTTGAGCTCCGTCTCCAGTTTCATTTTTATTTATCTAAATGGTTTGAATGGCATTGACATGTGGATAGTCCATGATGGCACAGTGGTTAGAATGCAGTACTGCAGGCTGACTCTGCCCACTGCCAGGAGTTCGATCCTGACCAGCTCAAGGTTGACTCAGCCTTCCATCTTTCCGAGGTCAGTAAAATGAAGACCCAGATTGTTGGGGGCAACTTACTGACTCCACTTAGAGAGTGCTGTATATAAGTCTAAGGGCTATTGCTATTCCAAATGTTCTTAGTACAACAAAACAATCTTGCAATAAGAACAAACCATCTTTGTGTACCCAAGGCACCCATTTTTTAAAGTCTACATGCCACTGAAAAAAAACATTTTGTGATTATTTAAGAGGTTTATCTAGTGATCTCACAATAATCATAATCACGCAAACTGCAAAGACATGGTTTGTCAGCCAATATATACCATGTTTGCCCAAAAGTAAGGCCTACACCAAAATAAGCCCTAACTTGATTTTTTGGGGTGGGCCTAATATAAGCTTTACCCCCAAAATAAGCCCTAGTTTTGGGGAGAGGCACACACCTAAAAATCAAGATAGGGAGGGGGTGGAGGTGTGGAGCTGCCCCACCCACCCCGCGCCTGCTTACCTTGCAACCAGGGGTCTCCTCACTAGCCCACTTCTTCTGAGGCCTCTTTTGCAGCCAGGCCAGCATTTCTCAGTCACAGAGCTTTCCAGAAGGCCTCTGCAGCCAAGAACCAAGCTATGGATTCAATCTGCAGCTCGTTTCTGTAAGATCTCAGCAGCTGAGCACCAAGCTATGGATTGAATCCATAGCTCAGTACTCAGCTGCTTAGCCCTTCTGGAAAGGCCTGACTGCAAAATGCAGGCCCGAATGTAGCTGCAGAACTTTGGCCCCAGAAGAAGTGGGCCGGCTGGGTGGAGCTGTTGATGCCGTAGGTGAGGTAATACCTACTCCGAAAATAAGACCTGGTGTCTTTTTTGGAGGCAATAATATAAAATATAAAATAATATAAAATATAAAATAATATAAAATATAAAATAATATAAAATATAAAATAATATAAAATATAAAATAATATAAAATATAAAATAATAAAATAAAATAAAATAAAATAATATAAAATAAGACCCGGTCTTATTTGGGGGGAAACACGGTATGTGTTGAAAAGGCTCACTTGTTTCAGGAAATAGATTCAGGATTTGAATTTAAAGAAATAAGAAAGAAACATCAGGAAAGAAAAAAAAAATATTTGAGATCTACCACGTGCAAATAATACCCTGTCTCTGCAACTTGACATCTCTTTCTAATCAATCACACACGATGGGCAGCAAATCAGCAGGGATACATGGCAAATTCTGAACCCATAAATTTGCTTTGTTCCTTTCCTAGAATAAAGTTTCTGCTTTTTCCTGTTCCAGTCTCAGTTCTTAAGAAGAAAGTCATATTCAATATGCACAATGGATGGATCAAAGTCCATCAACTTCCCTCAAGGAAGGAGAATAAAATCTGACGTTTCATTTCCTCCTCTAGATAAGATAAGATAAGATAAGATAAGACAACCTTTATTGTCATTTTTTTTTTACTGTGGGCACAACGGCACACATCAAAAAATGAAATTTAGTTGCCTGCTCTCCAAGTGAAACACATACATGACACACACCTAAACATACTATATACAACATATGTTATAGAACATATGTTCTACATATCAGTTTAAACAGATTATAAAGAACACTGGAAGTAAAACCAAAATCTAAGTATCTCAGAAGCTTCATCTTGTCATTAACATGTTCTCAATACTACCTTTTATAACTAAACAGAAGAAAAAAATAACAGAATAGAATAATTACAGTCATAAATTCAGTACTACCTGTATACCTATCTGCAATTTTATTTAACAGAAGAGCAGAATAACAGGATAGCAGAATAACAAGGACCTTGAAGGTCTTCTAGTCCAACTCACTACTCAACCATCAGACTCTATACCATTCCAAACAAATTGCTGTCCAATATCTTCTTAAAAACCTCCAGTGTTGGAGCACACACAGTCTACGGAGGCAAGCTGCTCCGCTGATTAATTGTTTTTATTGGCAATAAATTTCTCCTTAGTTCTAGGCTGCTTCTCTCCTTTATTAGTTTTCATCCATTGTTTCTTGTCCTGCCTTCAGGAGAATAGGTTGACCCCCTCTTCTTTCTGACAGCCCTTTAATTTGCTATTTCCAGTTTCATCTCAACTATGATTCTATATTCAGCAGTGTTAAAATTTATTGGGGGACAGGGGGGGCTAGGGTTGATAATCCCAGTATCTCTGTCCTGTCTCTGGATAGTCTTGCATTCATAACACATTGCCCCTTGGCATCATTCTTAATGATTGAAGATGAAAAATATATGGTGCCAATAACATTTGCTTTCTGTATTCATTGCAAACAAGGATGCTAGTATTTTACTAACCCCAGCATGAAAACCAGAGCTGGGTTGTTGTTTTTCTTGTCCCCCCCACCTCTCCATTCCATATCATTAGAGCACATTGCACAGATGGTTCCCAATATCTAATTAATAAAACATGACAGGGTGTGAATGATCATGTAATCATTCATGTTTATGCACAGTGTTCAGGTCATTAAATCCCTGCTTTTAAATCAAAATATCTCCGTATGATTTCTGGGAAGGCTTCTGTTTAAAAATTCTGGCTGCCTCTCTAAACTCTGCGCTTAACTAATCAAGGAAGAAGCTTTTCTTTAAAATGTTTCTGACCATGGGAGAAACGATGGTGAAGTTCTCCGAGCTTATGGGTCAGTTTCCAAATGTTTCGTTACCAGGCTAGGTACACATCTTCAGCAGAGTTGACGGGATGTCAATGTTCTTCTGTTTATAAGGGCTTCAGGTGTGGATGTGTCAAGTCAGGGTCTGTGATGGGTCTTGTGATGGGTCAAGTGTAAGTCATCATTGAGTCTTGTGATGAGTTGGTTGAGTTGGTTGAGGGTCAGTGCTGTCTCAGGTTGGCTGTGCAGCTGATTTGGATTCTAAGGGATTCGTAGGCTGCTGGTAGGTCTGTGTGTCTGTTGATGGAATTGCTTGTGGAGCACCAGGCTTTGATGAACTCACAAGCATGGCAGATGGTAGCGTGGCAGATGACTTTTGTGTTACTCCAATCAAGCTGGTGGTGTTTGGTGTCAGTGTGGGCAGAGATTAAGGACTTGGGATTGTGGCATTCGATTGCCAGCTAGTGTTTGTGGATCCTGGTTTTTAAGTGACGTGATGTTCGTCCCACGTAGAATTGGTTGCAATTGTTAGAGTTGATTTTGTAGGTTTCATCTTTCTGTATCTTGTCTTTGGTTCTGGATAATTCCTGGGGCAGTGTGGCTGTAGGTTTGTGGGCTATTGTTATTCCTAGGGGTTGGAGAATTCTGGCTGTCATTTCTGATACCCACTTTGTGTATGGCAGCGTTAGTTTAGTTTAAAATGTTTCCTGGCAGTGGGAGAAATATAAACCATCTTCAATAAAGCTAGCCTACATTTGTAGAGTTTAATTGCAAGCATCACTCAAGTGCTTTATGTTTTTTTGGGGGGTTTATGGCTCATAGCCACCCCATCCTCTTGTGACAGTTGTCCCATTTGACATTATACAATGATACAACTCTCAATGGCATCAGAGAAAAAAAAGAAGCTAGAGGTCTCAGCACAAATAAAAAAAAGTATAATTACATGTGTCAATAAAGTGGGAATTTGGAACTTCTGTTGAGCTGCATGACTTATTGGGAGATGTTTACTCTTTGGAACCATAGGAATAAGTCAATATTGAACAATCCATACCCATCTCAGTTCTTTGACCTCTCTCCTTTTAACTTTGCTCGGAAGAAACATTCTAGTTGCATCTAATAAATGGACTTCTGTCGCAAGGGATCCATTTGTTGAAAACCATTTCCCAAAATAATTTATTTTATCCTTTTAAGGTTACATTTTGGATGGGAGATGACCAGCACTGCTGTTGTTGACTTTACAATTACTTGTCTTTTCATTATTACATAGCCAAATTGGTGGCCCCCTGGTTCTTTGTGATGGCCTCTTTTGGGATGTAATTAAAATGTAGGGAGCCAGGAATGCTGCAGACCAATGCAGTTATGGCTGCCTAATGAAACATACATCTTTCAACCATCTCATGGAGAAAAAAAAAACAATAAGCACATCCTGAGAATTTCATCATGGTTCATTTCCCTTTGAAAAAGCAGTCTATTTCCCATTAAATTACCTGATAATGATTGAAAAAAAAACACTCTAAAGATATTTTCTCTAAGTATTTTCTCTAGTTCTTTGGTCAACTTATTTAGAAGGTTGAACATGCTTTGGAAATGATTTGGAAGAGGTGTTTTGCAAGGCACCAGCACTTTTTAATGAACATGTCTTGCATCAGACTTCTGCATGAGACTGAAAAAAGATAGGGCTGCTTTAATGAATCACATTAACCCGGTGACTGTTTTAATGAACCATGTTAAGGATGCACTTGCTTTAATTAATCGGATTACTGAGTCACCCTAAAGATGCGGCTGCTTTAATGAACAGCATAAAGGGATAGGGTTTGCTGTCTGGACTTGAAATCCAGTCCAGTTCTGCCTTTAGGAATGATCAGCTTACAGCTAGAACAGAAATGCTTGATATGCAGAATATTGTTGGATACTCAGCTGGGCTAAAATGTACTTTTATGCACTTTCGTTTCCATAATGCCCTTTGTACAAATAATAAGATGTTCTTCTTAAACAACAAAAGAAAGGAAAAAACCCCATAAACCCCATGCCATAAGCAAATCAAGTGTTAATTTCTGCATTGAGGCTTAAAAATGTATACAAGCAACAGTGATGAGGTGTACTGACCTAAATAACTGCTCCACATAAATGTTGTCTAGCAACCTGGCAAACTCAAATAAATGTGTTTTATTCGGTTTCACCTGGGTTCCTTGCATAGCATTCCAAGTGCATATGCTGCTTTTCTGCTCTACCAGACAGCAGTGTTGGAAAGCTCATTTATTTCGACCTGTGAACTCATGAAATAAAGTTCAGAAAAATAATAAGCTAAGTTCTTAATTCACTGAATCTGGTCTGGTTTGATATTGCATGTAGAGGTCAGACAGATTCCAGTTCTGCTTCAACTTGCATTCTTCTGCTTTCTTGGTTCTGCTTATTGTTTCCTACTGCATTGCATATAACCGGTGATCTGTTTTTAAATACTTTCATCTATTTGTGCATCCTCTTAATAGAATAGAATAGAATAGAATAGAATAGAATAACCTGATTGTCACTTTAAATATACATTAATCAGCATAAAATGAAATTTCATTGCATTCAGCTCTCAAACGGTAAACACCTCCAATATACACTGCTTAAATATGACATCATCATTATCATCATCATCATCATCATCATCATCATCATCATCATCATAATGCATATATCCACATACACACAGATATACGACCCAGAGAAACAACCCAGTCTAGTTCGGTTGTATACATATACATGATGAGAAAAATGAATGTTGCAAGTTTACCAGACGAATGGCCTAGGGAACAGAGCTGTAACAGAATCTGGTAGTCCTGCTGTAAATACTTCAAAGCCTCCTTCCAGAGGGGAGCAACAGAAACAGACTCTTCTTCTGCTTCCCTCGTAAACATTTTGCAGCGGTTTAGAAAGTACAATAATAGTTGGGCGGCAGATTTTGATGACGGCTTAGAACAGCGGTGGGATTCAAATATGTGAACAACTGGTTCTCTGCATGGATGCCACTTCCAGAAGTCCATTCTGGGCCTGGGCAACAAAAAATTAGCTACTGGTTCTGCTGAACTAGCTCAAACTGGCTGAATCCCACCACTGTCTTAGCACCAACTTACAGCTGAACCCTAAACATTTTTCATCTTCCAAATGGCACACGGCACAAAATTTTATACCTCTTTAATGGAAACGTCTCTGAACTCCCTACATTTTTAAATTATTTTAATTAAACAGCATGGGTCTATGAGGGTGGCAGTAATGCAATAAGCCATAGGGATGTAATGGATGAAATATGGTGCAATGTTATTGCTAGACCTCTGACTAAACAGTAATTACACATTTATTTAATCAATTAAGCATGAAAGTGACATTATCGTCAAGGATATGATATATTATTGGAGTGGAATTTAATTAATGAAGGTCAAGAAGTTATTTCTAAATAGCTCAGATACTTGGATGATGCTAGTATTTATTAGGAAGGATACAAACTGACTGAAGGGTTGGATCCACCTCTTAACTCAGCCTTTAGGTAAATAACCTCATTCAATCCACAGCCGAATACTAATTGACTCTTACTGATTTAGGGAATGAACTCACAATTGGTTCTCCTATTGTTACTTAATAATATACCTAACTGCAAACACTGCAAAACCTCAGAGAAATCAGTGAAGGCATTTGGTGTTAGATTAAGTGATGATTTTTTAAAAAATATTAATTGGCCTAACTTGCTTCCCCCTCTCCCCCCTCCTCCTTTACATGCAATAATTAGATAAGGTGGCAACCAATGTTGGCTTGATTCTATGGAGATAAAGTCTGCCCATATCCAGAAGGACAAATGTATGAGATTTATTCCAAGAAAACTTTTAAAGAATTTTGCATAGTTAAAAACAACCACAACAACCCCTTCCTTTAATCCTGTCATACGCCCACTTACACATGGCCGGTGTTTGGTGTCAACGTCTCTGAAAGCTTCAGTGTTTTTAAAGTCTTTCCCTTAGCAAGAAATCTGCAGAATTACAAATGGATTTATAAACTAGCTTTTATGCCTAGGCAACATTGGAATATTGGTTTAGAAATGATCTATAACATATGTGTTACTTCTGATACTAATCTCCAGAAGTTATGTAGGTTGTTAAAAGGCTACATATTTGAACCGGGGGAATTAAATGAAAATAAAATGGGAAATGGTGAGATGAACAGGAACAGCTGTTGAAGAAGTCAACAAATACAGGCTTTGAAGAAAGGTTTTGAAGTCATTCAAATATAGGAATGGAATATATATTTTTAACCTCATAGATAAGCTTTGGATGACTTTCCAAGTAAGAGATGAAGACAGGAAAATTATTGCAATATGGCAGAGCCGATTATCAAGATAAATTTCAGATTTTGGACAAACATTCTTTTTTTTTTTAATTGTTTAGGATCTAATGACTACCTAGTAACTCTGAACAGAGTGGGTTTGTTTTCTGTTTCTGTTCTTCCAAGTGGAAAATTCTGACCCTCATCTTTTTTTTGCTTCAGTATGAGATGTGCTGGTATAGTATAGGGGGTACCTTGCTCAATAGTAGTAACTGTGAGAGGAACCTCTGAGTCCTAGTGGACAATCACTTAAATATGAGCCAGCAGTGTGCTGCAGCTGCCAAAAGGGCCAACACAGTGCTAGGCTGCATTAACAGAGGGATAGAATCAAGATCACGTGAAGTATTAATACCACTTTACAATGCCTTGGTAAGGCCACACTTGGAATACGGCATCCAGTTTTGGTCACCACAATGTAAAAAAGATGTTGAGACTCTAGAAAGAGTACAGAGAAGAGCAACAGAGATGATTAGGGGACTGGAGGCTAAAACTTAGAAGGAACGGTTGCTGGAATTGGGTATGTCTAGTTTAATGAGGAGAAGGACTAGGGGGGACATGATAGCAGTGTTCCAATATTTCAGGGGCTGCCACAAAGAAGAGGGAGTCAAGCTATTCTCCAAAGCACCTGAAGGCAGGACAAGAAGCAACGGATGGACACTAATCAAGGAGAGAAGCAACTTAGAGGTAAGGAGAAACTTCCTGACAGTTAGAACAATTAACCAGTGGAACAACCTGCCTCTGGAGGTGGTGAATGCTCCAACACTGGAAGTTTTTAAGAAGAGACTGGACAGCCATTTGTCTGAAATGGTATAGGGGTTCCTGCCTGAGCAGAGGGTTGGACCAGATGACCTCCAAGGTCCCTTCCAACTTTATTATTATTGATCATCGCACAGTCAGCCAGATGTTCAGACTGGATTTGGCATTTTGTCTATCTATCGAGTCCTTCCCAAGGACCTGGGATAGGCAGATGTGGATGTTTGATGGTATTACAGATATCGTCGCAGGATGGAAGCAGTTCTAGTAAGGCCACTTTTTGCAATTGACTAATAGCGAATCTGTCAATGCCAGTGGTGTTCAAGTGGTGCTCCAGTTGTCTTGGGATTGCACCCAAGGAGCCTATTATTATTGGTACTACCCTTGCTTGCTTTTGTCACAGTCTTTTTTATGATGATGATGATGATGATGATGATGATGATGATGATGATGATGATGATGAATGTATCAAGACCAGGTTTGGGGATGGCCAAAACATAAGGCACAGGCTCTCCCATCATATCGTAGGATTTGAATTATTAACTTTGCACCCGTGAATCCGCTTTTGAAAGGCTGAAAAACAAGGGAAATGCTTTGCCAAATATTACTAACTTGGAATTTTTACACATACTTCCATTGTTAAAAAAAAATGACTATCCACTTCCCAGTTGTGAGTAGGAGAATTAAGAAATCTTTGATCTTGCAGATGTAACAGGTAAATTAGACACTAAAGTATCTAATCTAAATCTCATCAAAAACTTGCCATGGAGCAACTTGCCACAGGACAATGCAGCAAATATAAAAATTAAATAAATTTCAACCAAACCATGGCCAATAATAATCGCAATAGCGTTTAGACTTATATACCGCTTCACAGTGCTTCACAGCCCTCTCTAAGTGGTTTACAGAGTCAGCATATTTTCCCCCCAATCATCTGGGTCCTCATTTTACCCACCTTGGAAGGATGGAAAGCTGAGTCAACTGGTGAGCTGGCAGGACTGCATTCTAACCACTGCGCAACCAGTCAATCCAGAAAGTTAACAATAGTTTTGACGAAAGCGTGGTCACCAGTAATAAAAGTGAATGAAATGAATGAAACAATTAATACAATACTTTGAATTGTTCAACTTGGCCGTGCTGAGTTGGCCATGGAGCGTTGGGCATAGCAACTTGACCTGGACCCAAGTCAGACCATTAGAACAGGCAATGATAACGGGTATATGTTAGTATTCTTTAAGATGCATAGTTAGGCATGTCTGAGCAGGACTCTGTTCAAGTCCTATTAATGCATCCTTGGCAGGCAGGCAAATAGGACACAGACATAAATAGGGAACATTTCCCCCCCTTTTTTTTTCAGATACAGAATATGAACAGCAGGTGGTCTGTATGAATAATATATGAAGTGGAAATATTTTACAATAGTATAGGTCCTTCTCCATTAATCTAGTCTTTATAATAGGCCTGTACATGTCTTTGTATCCCTAAAGAAATGCAGGTTCTGGTGAGAAATGCAAAACCAAAGCTGTGCAAAAGGGATTTACACAAGATCTTATTTCTCTTTCCTCTTTTCCTAGTTATCTCAAGGTCACTGTGTTAGAGTAACAGTTGCTTGCCTGGCATATCAAGGTTGTTTTGTTTCATTTTCAAGAATGTGCATAAAATTCTCCAGGTTTTTGAAAATGATCTTTCTCTCCCTCTTTACATTGTGGATGTATAAGAGGTAAAGCAATTCCCTTTACACTCAGACCGTCGTTTAATGTGTGAATGCTTGGTCTGCTTTCATCAACATTCTATACAAGCTCTATATAACCTTGAAATTTTTGCCCTTGGGTTGGCTGAAAGAAAGCAATAATTCTCCTTTTCCTTCTCCTTCTCCTTCTCCTTCCTTCCTTCCTTCCTTCCTTCTCCTCCTCCTCCTTCCTTACTTCCTTCCTCCTTCCTTCCTTCCTTCCTCCTCCTCCTCCTCCTTCTCCTTCCTTCCTTCTTTCCTCCTTCCTTCCTCCTCCTCCTCCTCCTCCTCCTCCTCCTCCTCCTCCTCCTCTCATGAGATTTATTGCAAGGGTTTAAAAAACAACTATAGTTATGCACTGAAGACAAGATCGTGAAGACCTTGAAATGGTCAACTACTGAGGTCAAAAATTTGACACAGACTACATGACTTTCAATAATTCAGTTATTTTAACCTGATGGAATAAAGCGACAGACTGGAGAAGCAGAGGTAATTTTACAGGTGAGGCAGAACACCCTTCTTAGATAAAGACTCTATAACATACTGACTAGAATAGCAAAAATGTAATAATACGTGAAAAACAGTAAAAAAAATATGTAGATGATGATATTACACTATGAATATTTTCACTTTTATATCAGTATTCCTAAATAGGTCATGTTTAGGACATTTGGTATTTAAATCTGTTGAATATTTAAATCTATTATATATTCTTCAAAGTGAGCTGACAAAAGTAGGCAGATTGCTTGAGATCCACAGACAGACGATATCAAGTGAGAGATACTTTGCTTTATACCGATATATTTTGAGGTTCAGAGTTTAGCTACTCTCAACTCTGCTGCTTGGAAAGAATGCTAATTAAAATGTTGATCAGGTTAAGATACTGCGAAAAGCCAGACTTCAAAATTCCTCAGCGGAATACTAGATATGACAAAATAGATGGAGATTTTTTTTTATTTTTTTTTTTTGGAGGAGCAGTTGCTGATAAAATGATTATAGTTGGTTGTAAAGAACACATCTTCATTTCAAAGCTGATTAGACGGACTTTTCCTGAACATAGTATCAGGCAATAGGGACTGATCAAAAACAAAACAAAATCTGAATGGATCATTTTACCGCATTCCTATATTACCACAGCAAGTATCGGAAGAATAAAACATTTTTTGTTATGTCCAAGTGCTTTGCAATGGAATACAGTCTTTAAAAAAATGCTGTTTTCACCAGCTTGGTATAGAAAAAAAGCCAGGGTTAGATTTAAAAATGTGATTTAAAATCTTAATTATTGGGTCAAAAAGGCTTTAGAGATTTGGAATGATTTGACAATCTAATTGAGTAAATGAAAGCAGTAAGATAATAATTGGTGTAATAATATGTTTGTCTTAGATACGATAGTTAATTTGGTTGAGAGTTAAATTTTATTTAACAGGTCAAAATGATTCTTTTTTTGTTTTTTTTACTCTGTTTATATAGAAATCTATTTTGTAATAGCAGAAGAATTAGAGAGATCTATGATAAGAAAGGGTATTAATTAATGATGTATTAAATTAAGAGATGGAATATATGTGAAAATATTAGAATGTTATTCTTGGAATATTATGTGTGTTGTAGAAGGGATACCCAAAACTTCATTAATATGTTTGTTTAAGACCAATTTGAATATTTTAATTGAAATTAGTGGAGCTTAAAAGCAGGAGTGATTTATGTAGATGTAATAGTAAGGATGATTATGTGGATTGACTGAATTTTAAGAAGAATTGGATTAAACTAAATTTGTTATATCATGTGAGGAAATAGAGGGGGGAATTTTTTAAGGTATTAATTTTAGTTATATATATATATATGACTTGTTTTGCTATGATTGATTACCCTTTCACCATGGTGTTTTCCTGAGCACTTTGATGTTAAAATTAAAAAAAAAAACAATAAAATGTGTATTTTTTTTTTAAAAAAAATGCTGTTTTCAGAGAAATTTGGGCATTTTATAATAATCAAAGACCGTGAATATGGAACTGTAGAATTGCTATGTAATATTATTTCTCGATATTGGTCTACAATATAACTCCTACTTTTTAAATAAAGGTAAACAGATAGAATGTTCTCAACGTGGCCGAAAAAAATATATTCTTAGATGATTTGGGATCCTTTTTCCACTCTCTTCCATTTGAACGTTGAGTCCCCTCTTATACTTTGCCAAACATAAAAGAGCTGTGAAATTAACATCGGATCGCTATTCGTTATTCATTATTCATAAAATATGTATAAAAATTACTCTCAAGTGTACGAGTTAGTGAGCAAGTTGTTCCATTATCACATGATGGAACAAATAAACAGATTGTAGGTGGCCTGCGTCAAACACATTGATTAGAAGACATTTCATTAGATGATGCTTCTTAGAATTCGCTGAAAGACTTACTCTTTCTTTACAATCACTCATAGGCTCATAGATGTTGCATGAGAGACCATTTCTCGTTTCCTCTAATCACTTGAAAAATAGATACAGAACAATTTCCATGGTCTGCTGCATTTGTCTGCCATTTTTCATTCATTTAACAATTTCTTTTCTCCCTGAGAATTTGGTGCCTGGATTTCAATACGTTATTTGTCTCAGCATTGGGACAGAATAGAGATATTATGTGCAACCATCAATTTGGAGGAGAATACTTAATAGTTTGGCTTGTGATGTGCGCAGGGCATACATACGCTACAAAAGGATGTTTCAAACATGTTTTCAAATTCAGATGACTGAAGACAAATTATTGCCGGTAGATCTAAGTAACATTCTGAATGGTATACTGAATGGTAGTTTATACTGAATAGTATAAACTGAATGGTAATTTACTGTCCATTTCAGTAGAGCAGATAAATAAATAGGAAAATAACAGTAAATAAATCTGCTTGCTAGACAAAAAAAAAATATTCAAACAGAATTGAAACATTACAAAGAACCTTTGTTTCTGAAATGGGAAAGATTTAATACATTCTTCTATCAAACACAAAACTTTACACTGAATGCAATTTCTCCACACTCTCTATATCTAGTACCTAATACAAAATGATCTCATCAAATACAAACTGGTTTGTGGGAGTTATAATAACTAGAGGCATTGAGGGAAATCAACTGAGACCAGCTCAAATGTTTGGTATCTTAGTCACAAAACCATGTGCAAAAGAAATTAATAAATCTATAATATTATTCATTTTTTTTAATTTTAGTATTTAAAGCCTATTCGACTTGAAACTTTTCAAGCAAGTTACAAGAAGAAATTGTAAACACAACAATAAAATCAATCAAAATAATAAGAGAAACAATAATGATAAACCAACAATAAGAATTCAGCCTTTCCCTAAACCAAGGATGAGGAACGATGGCCCTTTTATGACCTGTGGACTTCAACTCCCAGAATTCCTGACCCATCTGTCTGTCTGTCTGTCTGTCTGTCTGTCTGTCTGTCTGTATATATATATATATGTGTGTGTGTGTGTGTGTGTGTGTGTGTGTGTGTGTGTCTGTATACTGTACATATACAATTACACAAACAAACATATATATGTTTTCTGAGGTTTTCGCGGGTGTTTGTATGTAGGTCTTTGGTTGTTCGGGTTTTCTCCCGCGTAAGCACGAAGCACGAAGCTGAAAACACCAGCCTGAAGATGACGAATGGGACTTCGTCGAAACATCGCCAAGACACTTCCAATTTTACGCGGGAGAAAACCCGAACAACCAAAGACCTACAAACATATATATATATACATACACATATATATAGACACATATATATATGTGTATATATATATATATATACACATATACACATATATACAGATAGATAATAGCTAGCTAGCTAGCTAGCTAGCTAGCTAGCTAGCTAGATAGATAGATAGATAGATAGATAGATAGATAGATAGATAGATAGATAGATAGATAGATAGTGTATTTTTCCATCTATAAGACACACCCTTGTATAAGACGATCTGGCATGTGAGTGTCACTGCGCTGGCAAATCTGGAAGTTCGGCCAGCCGATGATTTTGCCCCCTCCCCCCTCCCATTAGTGGCAAGCCCACTGGGGCTTGACACCTGCACCAGGTGGCATGGCAACCCGCACAGGCATGCCCTGGGCT
>NW_024098026.1:0-11820 GCF_016545835.1 Crotalus tigris | reverse complement strand
ACTGATTGGGTGGGAGCTTGGCTGTGTTCTGATTGGGTGGAGGTGTGTTCTGATTGGTTAGGGGCGTGGCTGTGCTCTGATTGGCTGGGGGGTTGGCTGTGCTCTGATTGGCTGGGGGGTTGGCTGTGCTCTGATTGGTTGGGGGAGTGTTCGTTTGGTTGTGCTCAGGTTAGTCTGAGTTGCAGAGGGGTTTAAGATTTTGGGCTGCCTTGCTATTTTTTGGCTTCGCGTTTGTGGTCGTGCCTCATTTTCATGGAGGTTGTCAGTTTGCTTCATGTATGGATTGGAGGGCTTTAAAGTGGCTAATGATGCAGCTCTGGTCTGGCTTCTGGTTTGTGGTCGTGCCTCATCATCGGTGTGGCTTTGGGTTTGCTTTTTGCGTTGATGTGTGGTGGTGACATCCTGTGTGGTTTTTGTGAGTGTGGGTCTGGTATCATTTTTTGTATTAGGGAGTCGTTTGTCAATAAGGGCGGGTTTCCAAATGGCTGGTAGGCGGGAGGTATCATCTCGCTTGTTCATGCTGTGTGGGCGTTTTTCTATATCGATGGCTTCTCTGATTATTCTGTTATTAAAATGTTCACTTTTGGCAATGGTTCTGGTATTTTTAAAGTCAATTTCGTGTCCTGTGGCTTTAAGGTGTTGGACCAGGGAAGATGTTGTTTCATCTTTTTTGACTGAGTTCTTATGTTCTTCAATGCGTGCACTTATTCTTCTGTTGGTTTGTCCGATGTATGTGGTGGGAAAAGTGGTGCATGGGATTTAGTATACTCCTTGATTTTCTAATTCAATTTTATCTTTGGGGTTTCTAAGGATGGTGGATATTTTTCTGTTTGTGCAGAATGCTGTTTTGACGTTGTGTTTATGGAGGATCTTACTGATTCTGTCTGTGGTGGCTTTTATGTATGGGAGGAGGGCTTTGCCGTTTTCTTGTTCTTTGTCTTGGATTTTAGTGGGGGTTTCTTTTTGGATTAGGTTTGTAATCTTATTTCTTTGGAATCCATTGGATGTTAGTACATTGGTGAGAGTGTGTAGTTCGTTTTTTAGGTGTTGTTCATCAGCTAAGCGTTTTGTTCTGGAGATGAGTGTCTTGGCTACAGAGTTGATCTGTGCTGGGTGGTGGTGTGAGAGAGCGTGCAGATAGCGGTTTGTGTGTGTTTTCTTCTGGTAGATGGTGTGTCCTAGGGAGCCATTGGATTTCTTGTAGACTAAGACATCCAGGAAGGGAAGTTGGTTGTTAGCTTCTGTTTCCATGGTGAACTGTATTTGGGGGTGTAGGCTGTTGAGGTGTGTGAGGAAGTGGTCCAGTTTTTCTTTCCCATGTGGCCAGATTATGAAGGTGTCGTCTACGTATCTGAGCCAGAGTTTGGGTTTGTGATCCGATTTTTCTAGAGCTTGGGTTTCAAAGTGTTCCATGTAGAGGTTTGCAATGACGGTGAGAGGGGTGATCCCATGGGTGCTCCTTCTGTTTGTTTGATTTTTGTCCATTATAGATGAAGTATGTGTTGGATAGGCAGTGGTTGGTCAGATCTAACCCTCCCCAATGTGTTTGGGGGGGTTATATTTGTTTTGGATAGCTGTCAAGGCTTCTTTATAGGCACTTGGGTGAAGAGGGATATGACATCAAAGCTAACGAGTAGGTCGCTGGCTGTAAGTTTGTTTCTTTATGATCTCTATTAAAGTGGATATTGAGTTTTTTATGTGTGAGGTGATTGGATTCTGCATCAGGGCTGAGTTGTTTTGGCGAGAAATTGGGCTAGGTTTTGATAGAGTGAGCCTATGGAGCTGACTATCGGTCTGAGAGTGGGGTATAAATGGACAAAAATACAAACAAACAGAAGGAGCACCCATGGGATCACCCCTCTCACCTGTCATTGCCAACCTCTACATGGAACACTTTGAAAACCAAGCTCTAGAAAAATCGGATCACAAACCCAAACTCTGGCTCAGATACGTAGACGACACCTTCATAATCTGGCCACATGGGAAAGAAAAACTGGACAACTTCCTCACACACTCAACAGCCTACACCCCAAAATACAGTTCACCATGGAAACAGAAGCTAACAACCAACTTCCCTTCCTGGATGTCTTAGTCTACAAGAAATCCAATGGCTCCCTAGGACACACCATCTACCAGAAGAAAACACAAACAAACCGCTATCTGCACGCTCTCTCACACCACCACCCAGCACAGATCAACTCTGTAGCCAAGACACTCATCTCCAGAACAAAACGCTTAGCTGACGAACAACACCTAAAAAACGAACTACACAATCTCACCAATGTACTAACATCCAATGGATTCCAAAGAAATAAGATTACAAACCTAATCCAAAAAGAAACCCCCACTAAAATCCAAGACGAAGAACAAGAAAACGGCAAAGCCCTCCTCCCATACATAAAAGGCACCACAGACAGAATCGGTAAGATCCTCCATAAACACAACATCAAAACAGCATTCTGCACAAACAGAAAAATATCCACCATCCTTAGAAACCCCAAAGATAAAATTGAATTAGAAAATCAAGGAGCATACGAAATCCCATGCACCACTTGTCCAACCACATACATCGGACAAACCAACAGAAGAATAAGTGCACGAATTGAAGAACATATAAGAGAACTCGTCAAAAAAAGAGGAACCAAACATCTTCCCTGGTCCAAACACCTTAAAGCACAGGACATGAAATGACTTAAAAATACCAGAACCATTGCCAAAAGTGAACATTTTAATAACAGAATAATCAGAGAAGCCATCGAGATAGAAAAACGCCAACACAGCATGAACAAGCGAGATGATACCTCCCGCCTACCAGCCATTTGGAAACCCTCCCTTATTGACAAACGACTCCCTAACACAAAAAATGATACCAGACCCACACTCACAAAAACCACACAGGATGTCAACACCACACATCCACGCAAAAAGCAAACCCAAAGCCACACCGATGATGAGGCACGACCACAAACCAGAAGCCAGACCACAGCTGCATCATTAGCCACTTTAAACCCCTCCAATCCATACATGAAGCAAACTGACACCCTCCATGAAGATGAGGCACGACCACGAACGCGAAGCCAAAAAATAGCAAGGCAGCCCAAAATCTTAAAACCCCTCTGCAACTCAGACTAACCTGAGCACAACCAAACAGAACACTCCCCCAGCCAATCAGAGCACAGCCAACCCCCCAGCCAATCAGAGCACAGCCAACCCCCCCAGCCAATCAGAGCACAGCCAAGCCCCTAACCAATCAGAACACACCTCCACCCAATCAGAACACAGCCAAGCTCCCACCCAATCAGTTCATACCCCCACTGGCAGTTAAAAGGAAGAAACAGCTAAGACCACACATTGCTCCTCGAAGCACGAAGCTGAAAACACCAGCCTGAAGAGGACGAATGGGACTTCGTTGAACCGTCGCAAGACACTTCCAATTTTAAGCGGGAGAAAAACCCGAACAACAAAAGACACATACATACAAACACCGCGAAAAACCTCAGAAAACATATTATTATATATATATATCTATAATATAAGATATATCTCTATTATAATATATATATATGTTTTCTGAGGTTTTTGCGGGTATTTGTATGTAGTCTTTTGGTGCTCGGGTTTTCTCCTGCGTAAAATTGAAAGTGTCTTGGCGACGTTTAGACGAAGTCCCATTCGTCATCTTCAGGCTGGTGTTTTCGGCTTCGTGCTTCTAGGAGCAATGTGTGATCGTAGCTGTTTCTTCCTTTTAACTGCCAGTGGGGTATGAACTGATTGGGTGGGAGCTTGGCTGTGTTCTGATTGGGTGGAGGTGTGTTCTGATTGGTTAGGGGCTTGGCTGTGCTCTGATTGGCTGGGGGGTTGGCTGTGCTCTGATTGGCTGGGGGGTTGGCTGTGCTCTGATTGGCTGAGGGAGTGTTCTGTTTGGTTGTGCTCAGGTTAGTCTGAGTTGCAGGGGGGTTTAAGATTTTGGGCTGCCTTGCTATTTTTTGGCTTCGCGTTCGTGGTCGTGCCTCATCTTCATGATGGGTGTCAGTTTGCTTCATGTATGGATTGGAGGGGTTTAAAGTGGCTAATGATGCAGCTGTGGTCTGGCTTCTGGTTTGTGGTCGTGCCTCATTATCGGTGTGGCTTTGGGTTTGCTTTTTGCGTGGATGTGTGGTGGTGACATCCTGTGTGGTTTTTGTGAGTGTGGGTCTGGTATCATTTTTTGTGTTAGGGAGTCGTTTGTCAGTAAGGGCGGGTTTCCAAATGGCTGGTAGGTGGGAGGTATCATCTTGCTTGTTCATGCTGTGTGGGCGTTTTTCTATCTCGATGGCTTCTCTGATTATTCTGTTATTAAAATGTTCACTTTTGGCAATGGTTCTGGTATTTTTAAAGTCAATTTCATGTCCTGTTGCTTTAAGGTGTTGGACCAGGGAAGATGTTGGTTCCTCTTTTTTGACTGAGTTCTTATGTTCTTCATTTAAATACCAGAAATACTTTAAAAATACCAGAACCATTGCCAAAAATGAACATTTTAATAACAGAATAATCAGAGAAGCCATCGAGATAGAAAAACGCCCACACAGCATGAACAAGCGAGATGATACCTCCCGCCTACCAGCCATTTGGACACCTGCCCTTATTGACAAACTGACTCCTAATAATACAAAATCGATACAGACCCACACTTTTCCCCAAACAAAAACCACACAGGATGTCACCACCACACAACACCACGCAAAAAGCAAAACCCAAACGCCACAACGATGATGAGGCACGACACAAACCAGAAGCCAGACAAGAGTGCATCATTAGCCACTTTAAACCCTACAATCATACATGAAGCAAACTGACACCTCAATGAAAAGAGGCACGAACACAAACGCAGAAGCCAAAAAATAGCAAGGCAGCCCAAAATCTTAAAACCCCCTGCAACTCAGACTAACCTGAGCACAACCAAACAGAACACTCCCCCAGCCAATCAGAGCACAGCCAACCCCCCAGCCAATCAGAGCACAGCCAAGCCCCTAACCAATCAGAACACACTCCACCCAATCAGAACACAGCCAAGCTCCCACCCAATCAGTTCATACCCCCACTGGCAGTTAAAAGGAAGAAACAGCTAAGACCACACATTGCTGCTCAAAGCACGAAGCTGAAAACACCAGCCTGAAGATGACGAATGGGACTTCGTCGAAACGTCGCCAAGACACTTCCAATTTTACGCGGGAGAAAACCCGAGCAACCAAAGACCTACATACAAATACCCGCGAAAACCTCAGAAAACATATATATATATATATATATATATATATATATATATATATATATATATATATGTAGGTCTTTGTTGTTCGGGTTTTCTCCCACGTAAAATTGGAAGTGTCTTGGCGACGTTTCGACGAAGTCCCATTCGTCATCTTCAGGCTGGTGCTTTCAGCTTCGTGCCTCGAGCAGCAAGACAAGCTAAGACAGTTAGAATATGCTTTTTTTAAAAAAGAGAATTCCTTTTAAATAATAATAGCAAATGAGTAATAATGTCCAAAGTACAGTATAAAAATTAGTAATTAGTAGCTGGGGAAAAAAGGTTTAGAATAGAATAGAGCTGGAAGGGACCTTGGAGGTCTTCTAGTCCAGCCCCCTGCTCAAGCAGAAGAACCTATTCTATTTCAGACAAGTCTAGTCTCTTCTTAAAAACCTCCAGTGATGGAGTGTGGAGGACATAGAAAGAGAGGGGGCTATCAGAATGTCGTTTTAATATTTTTTGGGTTTGTTTGGCTTTTTACAGTTTATTTGGCTTTTTACAGTTTTTTCCCAAAATCTTTTCAGTTTCTCTCTCTCTCTCTCTCTCTCTCTCTCTCTCTCTCTCTCCCTCTCTCTCTCTCTCTCTCTTTCTCTATTTCTTTCTGTGTGTGTTTCTCTGTATGTGTCTGTGTGTATCCTTTTTCTTTTCTTTTTTTCTGACACATTTTAATCCTTTTCAGCAAGAAGTAATAGTTTAGAAATGACCTCATTGCATTTATGTAGTTGGAGATGCAGTGAAATTAATGCTTTATTTAAATATATTGCTCCATTTCAATAAGAAGCAATTACGTGCATTAACTCAACCTTGAGATTTAATATTCTCAAATGTTGATATTCTATCTCAATCATATGGGATTTGACTTCTGGACAAAGAAAATCAACTTACAATCAAAAGACTTATTGTTCAGTATCAGAAACACAAACATATGGCTCCAACTATTCAGTGGTTTGCATTTTGTATGTTTTGTTTCTCCTTTTTTCATCTTTTTTCTCCTTTTATAATTTGGTCCATTTTTTTACCTTTTCTTTGGATTTTTAAACTATTTAGTTAATTTATAAAATGTTATTGCTTTGGTTTTCATAATTAAATTAAAACTTGGGGACATTTACCAGTTCCTAGTATCCTTGTAGCTAAAACTGTGAACCAAACAAGCCTCATTTTCTTCTCACCAAAAATCTTCTGGATTTTTTCCTCCATTTTCCCTCACTCTGTCCTGAAGAAATTTGCAGTAATTCTACCTTCATCACGGTCAATCTTACTTGGACAAAATAGTTTGCTTAAAATCTCCTGGTCACTGCCTCATCTTTTGGTGATTTCTTCACCTTCTTCTCTGAAACATTCTTCTCTTCTTTATGAATTCTCTTTCTCTGAACTCCATTCTGTTTACATGAGACCAATGATATCTGGAGTGTAAAATTCCAAAGGACCACTAGAAAGGTGCAGCAAAATTGCTGAAGACTCTAATTCTGTGTTGCCAAATGGTGTCATTTGAACTACAGCCTCCTACAGTAGAGCTACCGGAGGACATTTGAGCTTGGACATGCTTAGTTTCCAATTGTTCATCAGTTTAGAGATTTGTGGGCTTTTCAAAAGCCCTTCAGATGATTGACTGTTTGAAGAGCTGATATACCAGGATGAATAAGTATACCAATGGCCTGTCCACATGATTGTTTATTTAAGTCCCTGACTTGCCTTTAATATGTTTCCTGGACCGCCAATAGCTCAGCAGAAAATGCCATTTTTATTTCTTTAACAAATAATGAAAAATGACATAACTGAGCTGATCCAGTTACCTTGGCAATAAGAATATTTGCCTGTAGTACAGCAAGAATGAGTGCTAGGAGAAATAAAACATGCTAAGGTTGGAAGTTGCTTTGGAACTCTTATCTAAATATAACAGTTTCATTTAACGCAAATAAAATAGGACCTCCGTGCGCCAGGATAATAATTTTCCTACTCCAAAATAGGAATTCACTGTTAACATTCTCTAGTATTTAAGTTGTTCTGCAAACGTACAAAAAAGATAACTAAAAGATTCATGACTTTATAGAGAGATAATGTCCCATATATTTTCATTAAAAGGTTTGCTAAAAGCTTGTTTATTTATTGTATTTACAGTTCTTACACTACTGCAATCAATCCACTTTGATTATATTTATCAACTGAAGATTATATATTTATAATCTACAAATAATATTTATAAATGTAAAGTCAACCCTTTTAAATCAACTTAATGTGTAACATCATCTTGAATAAAATGCCTGTTTAAAAAGCAATTTTCAGATATTTCTGGAAGGCTTAGAGTGAAACTTTCAGACATATAACTGGGAGACAACATATTCCTTAATACCAAGGCAGCAAAGAGAATGTCTCCCTTCTGGTCCACAATCCTTTTCCATCTTGTAATGATAGGACCTTGAAGAAGCCATCTCTCAATATTCTTATGGTTAGGTAAGATGATCCTGGATGGAATCAAGTGTGGCACCATATGATTTTATAGATCATCACTTTGAACTGAGCTTGGAATGAGCAACTGTAAAATAGATATTATCCTGCAATAACAGATTCAATCTGCTAGCAGTCTGATCATTGCATTTGACTATGAGCCAGCAGTGTGCAGCAGCAACCAAAAAAGCTAATAAAATTGTGGGTTGTATAAACAGAGGCATAGAATCAAGATCACGCGAAGTACTAGCACCGCTTTACAAAGCCCTGGTAAGACCACACCTGGAATATGCAGCCAATTTTGGTCACCATATCACAAAAAATATGTTGCTCCATCACTGGACATTTATAAGAAGAGACTAAACAATCACCTGTCTGAGATGGTATAGGTTCTCCTCCTTGAGCAGAGGGCTGGACTAGAAGACCTCCAAGGTGCCTTCCAGCTCTATTCTACAAGAGTAATCCTTATAAAGTGTGTTATTTCTTAAGTAATTAAAACATGTACTGATAAGAATATAAGTAAAGATTCCTGAGATTCTAGAAAGAGTACAGAGAAGAGCAACAAAGATGATTAGGGGACTGGAGGCTAAAACATATAAGGAACAGTTGCTGGAATTGGGTATGTCTAGTTTAATGAAGAGAAGGACGAAGGGGGACATGATAGCAGTGTTCCAATATCTCAGGGGCTGCCACAAAGAAGAGGGAGTCAAGCTATTTTCCAAAGCGCCTGAAGGCAGGACAAGAAGCAACGGGTAGAAACTAATCAAGGAGAGAAGCAACCTAGAATTAAGGAGAAACTTCCTGACAGTTAGAACAATTAACCAGTGGAACAACCTGCCTCCAGAAGTGGTGAATGCTCCAACACTGGAAGTTTTTAAGAAGAGATTGGACAGCCATTTGTCTGAAATGGTATAGAGTTTCCTGCCTGAGCAGGGGGTTGGACTAGATGTCCTCCAAGGCCCCTTCCAACATTATTATTATTATTATTATTATTATTATTATTATTATTATTTAGGAAAGACTATAATTAGTAAATAGCTTAAGGTGGGCAAAAGTTTATTTTAGCAATGGCTTCAAGCTACTGCTCTAGTACAAGCATTATGTTCAGGAGAATCCCCATCTAGAACAAAAGCAATGTTTCTGGAATGCCTTGATGCTTACAGATGACCAATACTTTCAATTTGTTAAAGTTCAATCTGAGGTATTTTTCTCCACCAGACTATGTCTTGTTAAAATTGCCAATGTACTCCGTATTCAGATCATTTCTCATCTGTTGTGAAGTAAATATAGATCTAGTATGTGGTCACCTGCATGTATCAAGTCCAAGATTAGGAGTGATGAGGTCTTGGTTACTATGGAGGTCACATATTCCTAGTCCATTTTCTTAGTTACCATGGAGGTCATGAATTCCTAGGCCACTCCCCCAATGCATGGACATTAAGGCATCAAAAAGTTGGGAGATGCCAAAATCATCCCTGGGACAAGGTCCAGTAACTCCAGGAAGTCTTAGGCTGCTTTATAGATACATTTCAACTTTGGTAATGATTTTCATCTATTGGTTTCATTGCTATCACATGGTAAGAAAGTTGAGACAACATGACCAACCCTTGCTTGTCCCACAAGTTCAACTTTCTGTTTAGGAATTTACAATCAATTATGTATGTTGGGACAATTACTGGTAATATAGTGTGAATCATCAAAGAAACTCCTCCTTCCTGTCCCTTGTGACTTCTGAAAGACCTGAAACACAGAAGAGCAGAACTCCCACAGAGCAATATCCCCACTGTTGTCAAACAGATAATATTTCCTAGATCTGCACATTCATCTGTCATTAAATTGTGTATATTATTTTATAAGCTGTCCCGAGTTGCTGTATCAGTGAGATGAGCAGCATAAAGGCTAAGGAATGAAAACATTTACCTACTAGGTCCCCAGAAGGAAGGACTCACTGGAGAAGGGCCTAATGCTGGGAAAGATTGAGGGCAATAGAAGAAGGGGACGACAGAGAATGAGATGGCTGGATGGAGTCACTGAAGCAGTAGGTGTGAACTTAAATGGACTCCAGAAGATGGTAGAGGACAAGAAGACCTGGAGGAACGTTGTCCATGGGGTCGCGATGGGTTGGACACGACTTCACAATTAACAACAACAACTAGGTCCCCAGGATCCTGTCCTTTTCACAAAAAATTATTCAGTTTATCTATAAAGACTCCAAGAGTTTCACCTCATATTCCTACATGGATTAAGGCTTAAACATAAAATTAAACCTAAACTCCTGACAGAACAATTAACCAACTGAACAGCTTGACTCCAGATGTTTTGGGTGCTCCAACAATGGAGGCTTTTAAGAAGAGATTGGACAATCATTTGACTGAAATGGCATAGGGTTTCCTGCTTGAGCAGGGGGTTGGACTAGCAGACCTTCATGGTCCCTTCCAATTCTGTTATTCTGTTATTCCTAAGTCTGAGCTTCTCTCCTTCTTTGGTTCTTCAGGTGAAACAAATTCTGAAGCAGAGGATAAAACATTAGACAGTTATAGGCAAAGTTCTAGATTGTAGGATGTAAAGCTCCTGCTACATTGGTGTATTTTATGTAATTTTAAATATTATCACATTTATAGGCTAGACCTAGATTGCTTCTCTTTGACTAAATCTATGAGTCTTAGGCTGCTTTATAGATACATTTCAACTTTGGTAATGATTTTCATCTATTGGTTTCTTAAGCTAGATTGATACATGTGGGTTATGGATCACTTGGAGACATATTTCCCAAACAGATCTGAGACTGTTATAAATCATAAATCAAGAATGAATGAATGACTGACTATTGATAATCTTTCCCAGGTACCAAGGCAGCTGGTTACCACCAGTCCATTCACTGGTGGCATTTCAATCAATTCTTTTCTAGGACCTTTCCATTAGGACAGATATGCAAGTTAATTCCAGTCAGAAAAATGTTTAGTATGAGATCAAGAATGACAATGAAGAGCCCTAGTAAGGATCTTATTCCCCCTCCCCCCTTTTCATGGCTATCGTAACACTATCACCTGTTCTTTTACAGAGCTTCTTAGATGAGCCAGATTGGAATTGAAACTTCATAGAAGTCCATATTCAGAATGAAGATCTCAGACAAATGGTTCCAAATTGCCCAGCTTTTCCTCAAAGTTTGGACTTTTATATGAATTGGTCTCATAATCCTAGTGGAGACTTTGGCTCTACACAAACTTAGCTTCTTTCTTTTTTCATGTAGTGGTAAAGTAGATGATAAATCTGCAAGTGTAAAAAAGTATCTTAGATAACAACCATGTTATGCTATTTTTTATTATTCTAATTCAAGTCTCTTTGGGGAGAAGACAGCCCAAATCTACCATTAGTGAAAGGAAATGTGCCATACACATCCATCCCTAACTATCAATATGTTCTAACCTCTTTCCTGTAAGCCAGGGGTCTTCAAACATGGCCCTTTTATGACTTTAGACTTCAACTCCCAGAATTCCTCAGTTGAGGAATTCTGGGAGTTGAAGTCCACAAGTCCACAAGGGCCAAGACCCTGCTGTTAAGCCATAGTACCCTTAGAGGGATTCATATTATTTATTTAGATCAACCTTTATCACTTGTGTATCAAAAAATGATTTATCACTTTTTGATACACTTTTGTATCAAAAAGTGATTTATAACTAGTATATTATTATTAATGATTGTAGCTATAATCTTATGACTTATCACTCTTTTTTTTTAAAAAAAGTATTTCATCGGTTTTCTATCATTACAATTTATCTTGCTTAATAAACAATGTGTTGTCTGGGTTAATTTTTGCCTAGTCATAAAGATTAAATTCTTACTCTCTATACCACTTTTCCAACCATTGTTAAAATAAGTTCCATTTTGAAAGTGTACTGTGTCTTCTTTTCCTTTGATTCTGAATGTACGTCTGTCCATTTCCACACAGTCCAATATTTTCTTAATTATCGCTTCCTCTGATGGTGTTGTCATACTTATCACTCTTTGTTTGTATGTACACTGAGAGCTTATGCACAGGAGGCAAATTCATTGTGTGTCCAATCACACTTGACCAATAAAGAATTCTACTC
>NW_024098025.1:15000-16332 GCF_016545835.1 Crotalus tigris | reverse complement strand
ACCCTAACCCGAACCCTAACCCTAACCCTAACCCTAACCCTAACCCTAACCCTAACCCTAACCCTAACCCTAACCCTAACCCTAACCTAACCCTAAACCTAATCCTAATCCTAAACCTTACCCTAACCCTAAACCTAAACCTAAACCTAACCCTAAACCTAACCCTAAACCTTACCCTAAGCCTAAGCCTTAGCCTAAGCCTAAGCCTAACCCTAACCCTAACCCTAACCCTAACCCTAACCCTAACCCTAACCCTAACCCTAACCCTAACCCTAACCCTAACCCTAACCTAACCCTAACCCTAACCCTAACCCTAACCCTAACCCTAACCCTAACCCTAACCCTAACCCTAACCCTAACCCTAACCCTAACCCTAACCCTAAACCTAACTCTAACCCTAACCCTCACCCTAACCCTAACCCTAACCCTAACCCTAACCCAAACCCTAACCCTAACCCTAACCCTAAACCTAAACCTAAACCTAACCCTAAACCGCCTCCAGAAGTTCTGAATGCTCCAACACTGTAATTTTTTTATGATGAGATTGGACAACCATTTGTCTGAAATGGTATAAGGTTTCCTGCCTGAACAGGGGGTTGGACTAGAAGACCTCTAAGGTCCCTTTAAACATTATTATTATTATTATTATTATTATTATTATTATTATTATTATTATTATTATTACTATTATTGATCATCGCACAGTCAGCCAGATGTTCAGACTGGATTTGGCATTTTGTCTACCTATCGAGTCCTTACCCAGGACCTGGGATAGGCAGATGTGGATGTTTGATGGTATTACAGATATCGTCGCAGGATGGAAGCAGTTC
This sequence comes from Crotalus tigris, assembly GCF_016545835.1. NCBI lineage: Eukaryota > Metazoa > Chordata > Lepidosauria > Squamata > Viperidae > Crotalus > Crotalus tigris. The sequence continues at coordinate 15,502 of NW_024098025.1, read as the reverse complement.
CTAGTAAGGCCTCCTTTTGCAATTGACTAATAGCAAATTTGTCAATACCAATAGTGTTCAAGTGGTGCGCCATTTGTTTTGGGATTGCATCCAAGGAGGCTATAACTAATTATTATTAACCCCCACTGAGGCACTACCTTGATGTAGTTGTGGGGCTTGTGTACTCTGAGGAAGATAAGACCTGTGTCAGAGGTTCAACCATACTGGACAGGTCTCATCAGAGGAGTCAGACAAAGAGTGTCTCTCCCATAAAAAATATGGTGAGACGTAAATTGCAGACTGCTATACCAGCTCGGACGTCGCCCGGGCTAACAAGATGCGCGTTAGATATTGGAGTTCCTGGATATCTGGTGAAAAATAAGGTTCAGGACTAAGGACTGTTGGCTGAGCAACCAGGGCCAGCAGCTGCAGAACTACTGGAAGAAAAGACGTTTACCCGTTGCAGATACACAGTGATTCAAAACAAAGAAATAATGATCTGTTACTACAGATCAAGTCCAAA
>NW_024098025.1:0-2500 GCF_016545835.1 Crotalus tigris | reverse complement strand
CCATAACCCTAACCCTAACCCTAAACCTAACCCTAACTCTAACCCGAACCCTAACCTAAACCTAACCCTAACCCTAACCCTAAACCTAACCCTAAACATGAACCTAACCCTAAACCACCTCCAGAAGTTGTGAATGCTCCAACACCGGAATTTCTTAAGATGAGATTGGACAACCATTTGGCTGAGCAGGGGGTTGGACTAGAAGACCTCTAACGTCCCTTCCAACATTAATATTATTATTAATATTATTATTAATATTATTACTATTATTATTATTACTATTATTATTATTATTATTATTATTATTATTATTATTATTATTGATCATCGCACAGTCAGCCAGATGTTCAGACTGGATTTGGCATTTTCTCTACCTATCGAGTCCTTACCCAGGACCTGGGATAGGCAGATATGGATGTTTGATGGTATTACAGATATCGTCGCAGGATGGAAGCAGTTCCTAGTAAGGCCTCCTTTTGCAATTGACTAATAGCAAATTTGTCAATACCAATGGTGTTCAAGTGGTGCTTCAGTTGTTTTGGGATTGCACCCAAGGAGCCTATTACTAATTATTTTTTAACCCCCAGTGAGGCACTACCTTGACGTTGTTGTGGGGCTTGTGTACTCTGAGGAAGATGAGATCTATGCCACAGGTTCAACCATACTGGACAAGTCTCATCAGAGGAGTCAGACAAAGAGTGTCTCTCCCTTAAAAAATATGGTGAGACGTAAATTGTAGAATGCCATACGGGCTCGGACGTCGACCAGGATAACCAGGTCCGCGCTAGATATCGGAGTTCCTGGATATCTGGTGAAAAATGGGTTACAGGACTCAGGACTGTTGGCTGAGCAACCAGGGCCAGCAGCGGCAGAACTACAGGAAGAAAAGATGTTTACCCCTCGCAGATACACAGTGATTGAAAACAAAGAAATAATGATCTGTTACTACAGATCAAGTCCAACAAGAAGAGGATATCTAAAACGAATGCACCAGTTCTAACCCTAACCCTAAACCCAACCCTAAACGTAACCCTAACCCTAACCCTAACAATAACCCTATCCCTATCCCTATCCCTATCCCTATCCCTATCCCTATCCCTAACCCTAAACCTAAACCTAACCCTAAACCTAAACCTAAACCTAAACCTAAACCTAACCCTAAACCATACTCCCTAACCCTAACCCTAACCCTAACCCTAACCCTAAACCTAAACCTAACCCTAAACCTTACCTAACCCTAAACCTTACCCTAACCCTAAACCTAAACCTAAACCTAAACCTAAACATAAACATAACCCTAAACCGCGTCCAGAAGTTGTGAATGCTCCAACACTGGAATTTTTTAAGATGAGATTGGACAGCCATTTGTCTGAAATTGTATAGGGTTTCCTGCCTGAGCAGGGGGTTGGACTAGAAGACCTCTAAGGTCCCTTCCAATATTATTATTATTATTATTATTATTATTATTATTATTATTATTATTATTATTATTGATCATCGCACAGTCAGCCAGATGTTCAGACTGGATTTGGTATTTTCTCTACCTATCGAGTCCTTACCCAGGACCTGGGATAGGCAGATGTGGATGTTTGATGGTATTACAGATATCGTCGCAGGATTGAAGCAGTTCCTAGTAAGGCCTCCTTTTGCAATTGACTAATAGCAAATTTGTTAATACCAATGGTGTTCAAGTGGTGATCCAGTTGTTTTGGGATTGTACCCAAGGAGCCTATTACTAATTGATATTAACCCCGGGTTAGGCACTACCTTGACGTGGTTGTGGGGCTTGTGTACTCTGAGGAAGATGAGAGCTATGCCAGAGGTTCAACCATCCTGGACAGGTCTCATCAGAGGAGTCAGACAAAGAGTGTCTCTCCCATAAAATATATGGTGAGACGTAAATTGCAGAATGCCATACCGGCTCGCATGTCGCCCGGGCTAACAAGGTCCGCGGTAGATATCGGAGTTCCTGGATATCTGGAGAAAAATGGGTTACAGTACTCAGGACTGTTGGCTGAGCAACCAGGGCCAGCAGCTGCAGAACTACTGGAAGAAAAGACGTTTACCCGTTGCAGATACACAGTGATTCAAAACAAAGAAATAATGATCTGTTACTACAGATCAAGTCCAACAAGAAGAGGATATCTAGAACGAATGCACCAGTTCTAACCCTAACCCTAACCCTAACCCTAACCCTAACCCTAACCCTAACCCTCACCCTAACCCTAACCCTAACCCTAACCCTAACCCTAACCCTAACCCTAACCCTAACCCTAACCCTAACCCTAACCCTAACCCTAACCCTAACCCTAACCCTAACCCTAACCCTAAACCCTAACCCTAACCCTAACCCTAACCCTAACCCTAACCCTAACCCTAACCCTAACCCTAACCCTAACCCTAACCCTAACCCTAACCCTAACCCTAACCCTAACTTTAACCCTAACCCTAACCCTAACCCTAACCCTAACCCTAAACCTAAACCTAAACCTAAACCTAA
>NW_024098024.1:0-31424 GCF_016545835.1 Crotalus tigris | reverse complement strand
TGGAAAAGACCCAGGAGTCTCATCAGAAAAGTCTCGCCTAGAGCGAAGGTGGTCGATGTGCCGCCGCAGGACACGACCGTTGTCCAGGGCAACCTCGTAGGAGAGAGGACCTGTGATCCTGGACACAGAAGCGGGGACCCATGTATGACCAGGCCCGTAATTGCGAGCCCAAACCGGGGCACCCACAAGTAGTTGTCTAGGTGCCCTAGGATGTGAGGTAGATGAAGGCAGTCTGTCCGGATGCAACCGGTCAAGTCTCGTAGTAAGTTGGCGCCCCCAACGAAGTTCAGCTGGACTTCTCCCTGTAGAAGTGGACGGTGTGGTGCGATAAGAAAGGAGAAAGTCAGCCAACCTGTGATGCCAGTCCCCGTAGGTGAGTCTCTTCAAGGCGTCCTTTGCGATGCGCACCATGCGTTCAGCCATACCGTTGGTGGACGGGTGAAAAGGCGCAGACGTGGCATGACGAATCAGGTTTGCCTGTAAGAAAGCTTGGAATTCGGAGGAGGTGAATTGAGGGCCGTTGTCGGACACAATGACATCTGGCAGCCCGTGTGCAGCAAAAATCCCCCTCAGTACCTGAATAGTCTTTGCAGTGGTGGTGGATGAGACAGGCACAACCTCAAGCCATTTTGAATGGCTGTCAACAAGGACCAAGAAGAACTGGCCCTGAAAGGGCCAGCGTAGTCAATGTGCACCCTAGACCATGGGGACTGTGTTTCCTCCCATCTATGCACAGGAGCTTGGGGCATCTCTGGGCGAGATCGTTGGCACAGGTGGCATGCGTGTACCTTAGCCTCAATATCTTTATCTAAACCAGGCCACCACAAGTGGCTGCGTGCAAGAGCCTTCATACGAACAATGCCAGGATGACCCTCGTGGAGGGATTCTAAGACCCTAGTCCTCATTGAGGTGGGAATGACAACTCTGTTTCCCCAAAGCAGACAACCCTGAGAAAGGGACAGTTCGTTCCTTTTGGACCAGAAACTCTGAAACTCAGGACTAGGGCAGTGCTCAGGCCACCCGGACAGGACCCAGGAGCGGACACGTGAAAGTGTGTGATCTGTACCTGTTTCAGCGGTAACATCCCTGGCACTAAGAGGGAGCTCGGGCAAGGCTTGGATTGATAGAATGTTGACAGCTGGCGCGGGGTCAGCTTCTACTACTGGCAGAGGCAATTTACTTTTTAAGCAAAAGGGACCCTTCTTGCTTTAATCCTAATGGGAGTGACAGTGGGGTCTAGCTTTAAGGACACATGTGGTCCTTTGAATGTGCCCAGCTGGGGGCTGAAAACATCTGCAAATTCTTTGCAGACTTCCTGTAGGTCGAGTGTTTGTAAGCTATTGAGTCCTGTGACGTGTATCCCCAGGGCCTCAAACCAATCGAGTCCTATGAGACTCGTTCGTTCACCCCCTACTACTAATAAGTCTAGTGGACCTTCAAAACTCTTGTATTGCACGTTAAGGGTGGCCTCCCCCTTAACACACACTCTTGAGTTCTGAAAATCTGTTAATACAATATCAGAAGGCCTTAACTTGGCCTTAGACCCACTTCTGGAACAAATCTTCCTAAATGTATGCAATGAAATGATGGACAGGGCAGACCCTGTGTCTAGTTCCATAGATAATGGAACCCCTTGTAGCTTCACGTTGAGTGACAGCTTTTTCTTCATGGGCTTGTGTGTGCCTGTTCTACAGATGCTTCTTCGCGAAGCGCAAAAACCTACCCTATTCTGGCTGGGGAATCTGGTACCCTTCAGGCGTTCTTCTTGGGGTTGTGCCTTTCGTCGGCCCAGGCACACAGCTGCAATATGCCCTTGTTTACCGCATGCCCGGCAGGTAGCGGAGCGGAACTTGCAGTCGGTTCTCCTGTGGCGACCTCCACAGCCGATGCACTTGAGCGGAGCCGAAGAGCTTCCCTTCTGGTTTTCTTCCCTCGCGGGGTGTAGACGGTCGACTTCCTCGTCCGGATCCTCCTCGGAGTTTCGTCGGACGTCTTCCTGGTGCACGGACGCACCCTCTGCACTGTTTCTGATCGGCCGCATGTTTTTGACGGCGCCGCCTGCTGCTTCTTCTGCGGTGACTTCCCTTAAGGCGTCTTGGAAGGATAATTCTTCCTTTGCGAAAAGTCTCTGTTGTAGCTCGCGATGCCTTAACCCGCACACGAATCGGTCCCTCAGTCGTTCCTCGAGGTCCTTGAACTCGCAGGGCTTGGCGGCCTTCCGTAACGCGGCGATGTATTCCTTGGCTGACTCACCGGACCGTTGATCTCTTTGTTCGAAGGTGTGGCGCCATGAGATAACGGACACCCTGGGGTTGAAGTGCTCCTTCAGCAGCTTCTTCAGGTCTGCGTAGCTTACAGACTCTACTGGGACAGGTGCTGCAAGGTTTTCTGCGATTTCGAAGGCGTCTTGGCCGCAAACGCAAAGCAGGGTGGCCGCCTTCAAGCTATCTTCCCTCACTTGGTTTGCCTTGAAGTAGTTCTCCATTCTGGATACGTAGGACTCCCACCGCTCTGGATGTGAGACGTCGAATTCCGAAAGCCTTCCGATTTTCGCCATCTTCGGATCTTCAGGAGACGGGTCTATCAGCCAGCCTACCCCCGAATGCGCACCGGATTGGCGGGCAGCTGCCGAGTCGACGCCGTTCCTCTTTCGCCGCTCAGGACTCCTTGGGTAAGCTTACACTTCTTCCTTTCCAGGTAGTGCAAGGCATCCCACCTTCGTCGCCAGTGTTGAGTCCGTGGCGGGAAAACAGACACGAGAAGCAGCTGGAGTTCTCAGTTTCATTTATTCAGCGTTCAGCTTACATGAAGATGGCTTCAGCCTCGCCCAAACGCCTTGCAGCCTCTTATATAGGCAACTCCCGGGTAAATGGGTTACTTTTCCCGCGCCAGCACCCGTGCATGTGCACGGCGCCGGCGACAGCCTGTCTGGTCCCGGGCAGCTTTGCACCTGCCCGGGACTGCCTGCAAACGCCCGAGCCGTTTGCAAAGGCTCGGGACATAACAAATATGTTTCTTTGTCTTTTTTTGCTTCGTTTTGAAAAAGCTACATATGTATTTGTTGACCAGAACTTTCAACCTCCATCTTTTTTTAACTGTCATATTTCCAGGTTCTGAAAACCACTTGGATCTTTTTCTCTATGAACACTTGGAAATATTTTTTTCCATTTCAGTTTTAATACTGATTCTTATTTACTCCCAGAGATCCTCAGTTCTCTTTTACATAAATGAAATGTACCAAATCTATTCTTTCAATTTGGACTGCATATCCATCTGGCCAATTTTTTCCAGGCTGCCTTTTTATTTAACTTTCACTTTCTAAATTTCATCCATATAACTCAGGGATCCCCAACACTTGGGCCCCAGCCAGCACATGAAACTATACCCCCTCCAATCCATGGAAAAACCTATGTCCATAGAACCAGTCCCTCGTGCCCAAAAGGTTGGGGGCCACTGATATAATTGACACCAATAATTTGATTCTCTTCACAAACTAGATCAGTGTTTCTCAACTTCGATAATTTTAAGGCATGTGGACTTCAACTCCCAGAATTCCACAGCCAGCATTTCTGGCTGTGGAATTCTGGGAGTTGAAGTCCACATGCCTTAAAATTGTCAAGGTTGAGAAACACTGTACTAGACCAAGAAGTATTTTATCTGGCTTGATTGCATTTCTTCCTCTTCTGTTTTATATTACATTGTCTATACGATTCAAATATTGTGCCAGTAATATCCATGAGTAGAATCTGTGTTTCTACTTTTTGAAGCAGGTGTGAGGAGTGAATGGCATTTACTACAAGCTTTCCTTGTACATTTATCCATAAAGGGATATCATTTATCATTGTCTCATTCTCTGCTTAATGAAGCATCCCTTAAGCATTCCCATTATTTTCATACATGCTTTACCATTCCACCCCCAAACCTCTCACAAAATATTCAATAATTCAAGCTTCATTAGTATACAGATTTTCTCTAAATCAGTCAAAGCACAGAAAACTCTCATTCTCACATACATACCTCTTTCAAGGACCTGCAGAAGACAGGAAAGTGGTCTGGACAGACCTCGCACACTGCACTTCTCAAATTTTCTCTTTTCCCTTTCAGTTAGGATTCTGCCAAACTTCAAGACATTCTTAATCAGCTAACATCATCCCTGTGGTTTTTGAATTCAGTGTTGAAATTTTTTTCTTGTGTATTAATAAACAGGAAAGGCACACTTCCACTAATCAAGCATGGCTTATTATAGGGCATATATTAAAGAAGATACCCAGCTATTCCCTAAGCAAACCACATCCACATTTTAATTCTTTAGTTGCATCATCTTATGCATGCAGTCTTATTATTTTTCAATATTTTCACAGCTTTTTTATATATATATAAAGATTTTATTGGGTTTTTTTTCATAAACATATGTTAATTTTTCCAATCAACAAGTTGTCTGGGGTTTGCTATGCTAATACATGTTCAATTCCTAATCCTTCATTCTTTCCTCTAGCCAACAATAAAATAAGTCCCAAATTTGATAATAGTCTGTATCTTCTTTATCTTTCAACCTCATGGTTAATCTGTCCATCTCTGCACATTCCAATATTTTCCTGATTATTTCTTCTTCTGATGGCAATCCTTCATTCTTCCAGTATTGTGCAAAAATTATTCTCGCTGCTGTGGTGATGTGTAAGATTAAATATAGTTTCTGCTTATTAGTCTTTTCAGGCATAATACCTAATAAAAAAAGTTCAGGTTTAAAATCCACTTGTTCGCCCAATATTTTTTCTAATTACAAATGTATCTTTCTCCAATAGACCTTTGCCTTACCACATGTCCACCAAATGTGATAGTACGTGCCTATGTTATGTTTACATTTCTAATATCTATCTGACATATTTTAAAACATTTTTGCTAATCTTGCTGGCGGCAAGTGCCATCTATAAAACATTTTATACAGATTTTTTATATGAAGTTGATATTGTTAATTTGTAGTTTCTCTCCCATAACATTTGCCATTTTTCTAATTCTATATTATAGCCAAAATTTTTCACCCATCTTGTCATTGTTTCTTTCACTTGTTCACTTTCCATATCCAAAATTAACAAAAAGTTATACATTTTCTTAATTAATTTCTCATCTGAGGTTAACAAAATCTTATCAAACACAGTTTGATCCTTATAAAATCCATACATTTTTACATCTTTTTCATATCTACTTTGTATCTGTAAATGTACCCACCAGGACAAGTTAATTCCCTGATTTTCCAGTTCTTGTTTAGATTTTAATTTCCCATCAATATCTAGAATATCTTTATATGTCCATATTTTTTCAAAGTCTACCAAGTTCGGATGTATAAATGCCTCCATCGTTGATAACCACCCTGGAATTTTTAAATATATTTTAGCTTTAATTTTTTCCCATACTGTTGACAAGGCATTTCTTATAAAATGATTTTGAAAGTACTTATGAACTCTGTTTTTCCTGTACCATAAGAAAGCGTGCCACCCCAATTGTAAATCATGTCCCTCTAGATACAACAATCTTTTATTTCTAAGTGTTATCCACTCTTTCACCTATGTTAACACAGATGCTTGGTAATACAACGTCCATTCCAGCAACCCAAAACCTCCATTTTCCTTAGCATCCTGTAATGTTTTCATCTTAATTCTAGCTTTTTTCCCCTGCCAAATAAAATTCAAAATTAATGAATTTAAATCTTGAAAGAATTTTCTCTCAAGTTTTATCAGAATCGTTTGAAATAGAAATAAAATCTTCGGCAACACATTCATTTTTACTGTAGCAATTCTTCCTAATATTGACAGCTGTAGATTTTTCCATCTTTCCAAGTCTAGCTTTATTTGCTTCAATAATTTTGTATAATTGTCTTCTTTTATTGATGAACACTTAGCCGAAAGATGAATACCTAAATATTTAACTTTTTTCACTATTTGTACCTCTATTTTCTCTAGTATTTGCCTTTTTTGTTTATCTGTGAGGTTCTTAACTATTACTTTAGTTTTTTCTTTATTTATTTTTAATCCTGCCATTTCTCCATACTCTTCTATCTTTCCCCATAATTTAGGAATTGTTGAGTCCGTGGCGGGAAAACAGACACGAGAAGCAGCTGGAGTTCTCAGTTTCATTTATTCAGCGTTCAGCTTACAGGAAGATGGCTTCAGCCTCGCCCAAACGCCTCGCAGCCTCTTATATAGGCAACTCCCGGGTAAATGGGTTACTTTTCCCGCGCCAGCACCCGCGCATGCGCACGGCGCTGGCGACAGCCTGTCTGGTCCCGGGCAGCTTTGCACCTGCCCGGGACTGCCTGCAAACGCCCGAGCCGTTTGCAAGGCTCGGGACATAACACCCCTTTCCCCCGGGCTAAAACTACTACCAACATACAACATTTATTTTATATGACATTTTGCTCCCCAGTGCTCCCACTGATTACTGGCTTTTGCCTTGCCAGCAATGTTATGTAATCCTCTAGATACTTAGGAGATTTCTTTGCTCTCTGTGACCTTCTTAGCTCTGGGTTACTGGCATAAGTCCCCTGACTGGAGGGAGGCGTGAGCCTGTTCTCTCTATTGTGCCCTGGTGTCTTCCAAGGACTGTGCCCCGATGCCTGGCCTGCTTGCTTGCCCACCGGGCTCGTCAGGCCAGGGCTTCTGTTACTTTGTGACCTGGTTGACCTACCTAGCTGTAGACCCTCAGGCCCCTTGAAGTGATAGCCGCTGCTGGGCGTCTCTGTAGAACCTCCTAGGTCAGTCCAAGACCTGTCAGGAGGCTGTCCATTCCCTGAACCCCATTCTGTGTTCGGGCTCGTGTGGGTTTCTGTACTTTCCCAAAACTCAGGTGTTCCCTGATTTGTGCTAGGGTTGTTGTAGTCGGGACTTGGTTCCTCGACTAGCTCTGTGTATGTTTGACCCCCTGTAGGATTTGGGGTAAGGTCAGGCCAACCTTGGGAATTGTGTGCCAGCTCTCTTGCGGGGAATGATTTGTTGGGATGCCCCCGGGTATCCTCCGTTGCTGGAGTGCTGTGTGATGTGTGTGGAAAGTGAGTATGCCCCCGGGGTGACTCCCTGGCTGGAGTAGGCGTGAGTGCCTGTTGTGTGGGTAAGCTCCATGACTTTCTTTTCGGAGCAATTGCAGAACCTTGGGACGAGCCGTTTGTGGCTCCCTCAGTGGAGATGGGCAGTAGCTCTTGCCCTTCCCTTTGCTCCAAAGGGTCCCCCTCCCCCCCTGGAAAAGACCCAGGAGTCTCAGCAGAAAAGTCTCGCCTAGAGCGAAGTTGGTCGATGTGCCGCCGCAGGACACGACCGTTGTCCAGGGCAACCTCGTAGGAGAGAGGACCTGTGATCCTGGACACAGAAGCGGGGACCCATTGTATGACCAGGCCCGTAATTGCGAGCCCAAACCGGGGCACCCACAAGTAGTTGTCTAGGTGCCCTAGGATGTGAGGTAGATGAAGGCAGTCTGTCCGGATGCAACCAGTCAAGTCTAGTAGTAAGTTGGGCGCCCCCACGAAGTTCAGCTGGACTTCTCCCTGTAGAAGTGGACGGTGTGGTGCGATAAGAAAGGAGAAAGTCAGCCAACCTGTGATGCCAGTCCCCGTAGGTGAGTCTCTTCAAGGCCGTCCTTTGCGATGCGCACCATGCGTTCAGCCATACCGTTGGTGGACGGGTGAAAAGGCGCAGACGTGGCATGACGAATCAGGTTTGCCTGTAAGAAAGCTTTGGAATTCGGAGGAGGTGAATTGAGGGCCGTTGTCGGACACAATGACATCTGGCAGCCCGTGTGCAGCAAAAATCCCCCTCAGTACCTGAATAGTCTTTGCAGTGGTGGTGGAGAGACAGGCACAACCTCAAGCCATTTTGAATGGCTGTCAACAAGGACCAAGAAGAACTGGCCCTGAAAGGGCCCAGCGTAGTCAATGTGCACCCTAGACCATGGGGACTGTGTTTCCTCCCATCTATGCACAGGAGCTTGGGGCATCTCTGGGCGAGATCGTTGGCACAGTGGCATGCATGTACCTTAGCCTCAATATCTTTATCTAAAGCAGGCCACCACAAGTGGCTGCGTGCAAGAGCCTTCATACGAACAATGCCAGGATGACCCTCGTGGAGGGATTCTAAGACCCTAGTCCTCATTGAGGTGGGAATGACAACTCTGTTTCCCCAAAGCAGACAACCCTGAGAAAGGGACAGTTCGTTTCTTTTGGACCAGAAACTCTGAAACTCAGGACTAGGGCAGTGCTCAGGCCACCCGGACAGGACCCAGGAGCGGACACGTGAAAGTGTGTGATCTGTACCTGTTTCAGCGGTAACATCCCTGGCACTAAGAGGGAGCTCGGGCAAGGCTTGGATTGATAGAATGTTGACAGCTGGCGCGGGGTCAGCTTCTACTACTGGCAGAGGCAATCTACTGAGGCCATCAGCATGGCCCATTTCTTTCCCAGGCTTGTGGAGTAATGAAAAATCATATGCAGACAAAAAATAGACCACCTAAGCATTCTAGGGGAAATGATGTGGGGAGTCTGCTTACGTGTGGTAAACAGTCCCAGCAGAGGCTTATGGTCAGTGAAGACCGTGAAATGCCTGCCATATAGAAAATCGTGGAATTTTTTAATTCCAGCAACAACAGCCAGAGCCTCCCTGTCTATCTGAGCGTAGTTGCGCTCGGCAGAAGACAATGTTCTGGAGTAGTATGCAATAGGAACCTGAGTTCCATCAGACCTGAGGTGACTCAGGACAGCTCCAACCCCGTAGGGGGACGCATCACAAGCGATGCACACAGGAAGAGACTCGTTGAAATGTGCAAGAACACTGTTAGAAGTGAGCAAGGCCTTGACTTCTTTAAAGCAAGCCTCATGCGCTTGTGACCACAGCCACACAGCCTGTTTGTCTAGTAGCCTGTGAAGAGGCTCAGCTACACTAGCTTTATGTGGAAGAAAAGAATTGTAGAAATTCAGGAGGCCTAGGAAGGCCTGAAGTTCGGCCTTAGACTTTGGCCTGGGTGCATCTAAAATAGCAGTTAGTTTGGATTCAGCAGGATGAATCCCAGCAGCATCAATTTTGAATCCCAGAAATTCAGTAGAAGGCACCCCAATCTGGCATTTGTCTTTTCTGAGCTTGAGGCCTGATTTCCTGAATCTTAACAGGACAGCCCTAAGCCTTTCAGCTAGAATGTGTGTGGAGTCTCCTGCAATCAAGACATCGTCAAAGTAGGGGCAGACCCCTGGTATACCTCGTAGTGTGTTTTCCATAACGCTTTGGAAAATCCCAGGAGCGACATTCACTCCAAACTGTAGCCTTTTTACTTTAAAGGCTCCCCTGTGGGTCACAATGGTCTGAGCTATGGCAGTATCATCATCAACAGGCAGCTGTTGATATGCTGGAGCTAGGTCAAGCTTTGCAAAAACACGCCCCCCCTTGAGAGAGGCCAGGATGTGACTGACCACAGGAACAGGATAGGCATGTTGCTGCAATGCCTTATTGAGTGTGCATTTGTAATCAGCACAAATGCGAATGTCCCCATTTGCCTTAGAGGCGTGACAATGGGGGTCTCCCACGGGCTGGAATCAACAGGTTCTAGGATTCCCTGTTGGATTAGTTTGTCTAGTTCAGTGTCAATCTTACTTTTTAAAGCAAAAGGGACCCTTCTTGCTTTAATCCTAATGGGAGTGACAGTGGGGTCTAGCTTTAAGGACACAGGTGGTCCTTTGAATGTGCCCAGCTGGGGGCTGAAAACATCTGCAAATTCTGTGCAGACTTCCTGTAGGTCGAGTGTTTGTAAGCTATTGAGTCCTGTGACGTGTATCCCCAGGGCCTCAAACCAATCGAGTCCTATGAGACTCGTTCGTTCACCCCCTACTACTAATAAGTCTAGTGGACCTTCAAAACTCTTGTATTGCACGTTAAGGGTGGCCTCCCCCTTAACACACACTCTTGAGTTCTGAAAATCTGTTAATACAATATCAGAAGGCCTTAACTTGGCCTTAGACCCACTTCTGGAACAAATCTTCCTAAATGTATGCAATGAAATGATGGACAGGGCAGACCCTGTGTCTAGTTCCATAGATAATGGAACCCCTTGTAGCTTCACGTTGAGTGACAGCTTTTTCTTCATGGGCTTGTGTGTGCCTGTTCTACAGATGCTTCTTCGCGAAGCGCAAAAACCTACCCTATTCTGGCTGGGGAATCTGGTACCCTTCAGGCGTTCTTCTTGGGGTTGTGCCTTTCGTCGGCCCAGGCACACAGCTGCAATGTGCCCTTGTTTACCGCATGCCCGGCAGGTAGCGGAGCGGAACTTGCAGTCGGTTCTCCTGTGGCGACCTCCACAGCCGATGCACTTGAGCGGAGCCGAAGAGCTTCCCTTCTGGTTCTCTTCCTTCGCGGGGTGTAGACGGTCGACTTCCTCGTCCGGATCCTCCTCGGAGTTTCGTCGGACGTCTTCCTGGTGCACGGACGCACCCTCTGCACTGTTTCTGATCGGCCGCATGTTTTTGACGGCGCCGCCTGCTGCTTCTTCTGCGGTGACTTCCCTTAAGGCGTCTTGGAAGGATAATTCTTCCTTTGCGAAAAGTCTCTGTTGTAGCTCGCGATGCCTTAACCCGCACACGAATCGGTCCCTCAGTCGTTCCTCGAGGTCCTTGAACTCGCAGGGCTTGGCGGCCTTCCGTAACGCGGCGATGTATTCCTTGGCTGACTCACCGGACCGTTGATCCCTTTGTTCGAAGGTGTGGCGCCATGAGATAACGGACACCTTGGGATGGAAATGCTCCTTCAGCAGCTTCTTCAGGTCTGCGTAGCTTACAGACTCTACTGGGACAGGTGCTGCAAGGTTTTCTGCGATTTCGAAGGCGTCTTGGCCGCAAACGCAAAGCAGGGTGGCCGCCTTCAAGCTATCTTCCCTCACTTGGTTTGTCTTGAAGTAGTTCTCCATTCTGGATACGTAGGACTCCCACCGCTCTGGATGTGAGACGTCGAATTCCGAAAGCCTTCCGATTTTTGCCATCTTCGGATCTTCAGGAGATGGGTCTATCAGCCAGCCTACCCCCGAATGCGCACCGGATTGGCGGGCAGCTGCCGAGTCGACGCCGTTCCTCTTTCGCCGCTCAGGACTCCTTGGGTAAGCTTACACTTCTTCCTTTCCAGGTAGTGCAAGGCATCCCATCCTCGTCGCCAGTGTTGAGTCCGTGGCGGGAAAACAGACACGAGAAGCAGCTGGAGTTCTCAGTTTCATTTATTCAGCGTTCAGCTTACATGAAGATGGCTTCAGCCTCGCCCAAACGCCTCGCAGCCTCTTATATAGGCAACTCCCGGGTAAATGGGTTACTTTTCCCGCGCCAGCACCCGCGCATGCGCACGGCGCTGGCGACAGCCTGTCTGGTCCCGGGCAGCTTTGCACCTGCCCGGGACTGCCTGCAAACGCCCGAGCCGTTTGCAAGGCTCGGGACATAACAGGAATCATCTCTAAAGGTTCTTCCAAGATAAACACTAAATCCTCAGCAAATTCAGGTTCCTCTCTCACTTTTCTCAGTACTTCATCTCTTGTTGATTTCTTCATGAACCTCACATGCACTTCTCTTGGTAATCTATTTTTTCTTGCATAGCTTGAATTCATATGGAATATTTGATCCATCTCATTCTGGATATCTGCTCTGTCTGCGTTTAAAAGTTCTGCCAACAACTCAATTCACAGATTTTATAACTTCCTTTTCAACAATTATTTTAGGAAGTTAGATCTTTATCTTCAATTCCAAAACTTGTCAAGGTGTAAACAAAGCAGTATTTTTGCAATCTTGACATAAGACTAGTTTTAAGACATCAAACACTAAATATAAACACATGAATCACTAAAAAGAAAAGTGTTACGGTATTGTTTGAAAAGACTTGCCTGCTTTATACCACATTAGTATAACTTCTAAGCTGTATTGCAAAAATGTTTAAAATTCTTCTCAAAACCAAATGTTTTTCTGGATAAGAAGTTGATTAATTACTGTGTCAAGTGTTTTTAACCGAGGACATTTAACATACAGCATAACTTCTTAGGCAGTGAAATTACTGTGAAATGCTGCTGGGTAAAAGAGACTCAGTTTGGGTTAGTGGTTAAGGCTCCAGGCTAGAAACCAGGAAACCATGATTTCTCCTTGGCATGAAAAACCAGCTGGGTGATTCTGAATCAGCCCAATTCACCTCATAAGGTTGTTGTTGTGGGGAAAATAAGAAGGGAAAGAGTATTAGGTATGTTCCCTGTGTTAAGTTACTTACAAAGTAGTAAAGGTGAGATAAAAGTCAAATAAATGAGATGAGATTCTACTCATCTTGACATTCTACTTTGTCAGAATATCTAAAAAGACTCAAAGCTTCCTAAATATGAAAAACAGCCTAGTTGTGCTGGAGATTTCTTGTAATTCCATGTTTGTTTTGAGAAAAAAAATTATCAGCCATTTTCATTTTATTACTACAAGAAACATTGATCAGGGCAGCTGTGAACCCATCATTCTCTTTTTGTCCACCCTAAAAAATAGTCTCCATTTTCAGGCCATGCAATTTGCAACCTCATTCTAAAATCTGCACATCTAATTCAACCAGTTGCACCATTATTATGCACATAATTATTTTTTATTTGCATTTTTTCCTCTGGGCTCCTAATCAGCTTATTAGTTAACTGATATTTTATCAGTATATCTAAAATGAAGGAGGAGTAGCAGAGAGGAGAAATTCTCCATTTTTCATGCTGCTTGATCTGGCTTGTTAACACCATTATTAACAGAAGCTTTTTATTATTTAATCTTGCTTCTACTAAGATTTTTAGTACAAGAGTTTTCTCAAGAGCACTTGTCCTGTCCTCCAAATAAGATGTAGAACTTTGGAATAAGGCTTTTAAAGATCACATCTACTCATACTCTCCACAAATGGCTTAATTTATTTAAAACTCCAATTGGCTAGATAACATTTGAGAATTTTCATTCCTACACACATATATCAGTGCTAAGGCATATCAAAAAGACAAGCTTCTTTCACAGAACATAGAATAATAGGATTGGAAGGGACCTGAGAGGTCTTCTAGTCCAACCCCCTGATTGAGCAGGTGACCCTATACCATTTCAGATAAATGATTGTCCAGTATCTTTTTTGAAAGCCTCTGGCAATGGAGCACCCACAACTTCTGAAAGCAAGTTATTCCTTTTGTTGATTGCTCTCACCTTTAGGAAAATTCTCCTTAGTTCTACATTGCTTCTCTATTGGTTAGTTTCCATCCATTGTTTCTCATCTTGCCTTTTGGGGCTTTGAAAAATAGTTTGACACCCCTCCCTTGTCTTTGTCGGAGACCCTCAAATGTTGGAACACTGCTATCGTGTCTTCCCTAGTCCTTTTTTTCATTAGGCTAGACATACCCAATTCCTGTAACTGTTCTTCGTATGTTTTAGCCTCCAGCACCCTAATCATTTTTGTTGCTCTTCTCTGAACTCTTTCCAGAGTTTCAACATCTTTTTTATATTGTGGTGACCAATATGCAGTATTCCAAATGTGGTCTTACTAAGGCTTTGTAAAGCAGTACTAGAACTTCACATAATCTTGATTCTTTCCCTCTATTAATGCAGCCTAGGATTGCAATGGCTTTTTTTGCTGTTGCTGCATACTGTTGACTTATATTTAAGTGATTGTCCACTAGGACTCCTAAGATCCCTCTCACAATTACTGGCATTAAGCCAAGTTTCACCTAGCCTATACCTATACATTTTCAGTTACCAACTTGACTTGGGACAGCCAAAGCTAAACAATGCATACCATAAAACTGGAGTAAAATCAAGCTCCATCAGTCCTGAAGTCACTTTTGTCAGGTCTTCTCTGGTAAAATTCAAGCTGTTCAATTGAACTGAGATCAGCTCTTGATTCTTTTCTTCCTTGTTTCCTTTAATCTCAGTGTCACCAACTCTAGAATAAGTTTTCCAGATGACAGTTCAGAAGTGCTTTACCACTATCCTTTCCCAGGGTTGTTTTTTTGATTTCCCAGTCTAACCTATAGCTGACATTTCCTAATAGCATCCAAGCTAAGTCCTCACCCTGCTTGGCTTCTGCACTGAGATTGAGTCAGTCAGGTGCTGGGTGTTTCTCAACTTTGGCAACTTTAAGATGTGTGAACTTCAACTTCTGGAATTCCCCAGCCAGCATGGGGAATTCTGGTTATTGTCTGGTTATTCAAATCACGCAGAAAACTTCACATGGACAGAATTCACACATCTATGACCTCAAAGAAACTAATTATATACTAATTAAAATGAATTAGAAATACCACTTAAAATGAAGATCAAATTAGAAATGTAACAGGCAAATTGACTGGGGAATGGTTTTGAAGAAAGATGCATGGTGATCTCTGCAGCTACGTTATCTTGTAGAATAGATGCTTTTCAATGAAAGACAGCTTGGGTTCATACCACACCTGCACAATTTGTAAAGTGGAAAGGGTCATAACAATAAATTAAAAATAAGGAATATTTGGTTTGTCCATCAACTGTTTGGTGGGAGGCAGCAATATTAGAGCTGGCAAAGGTTTGAGGCACTCAGAAATGTATCTTTCTGGGCAGTAGTGAATTTCTAATTTTTTGAAAAAAATACCACATAAAGCTGCTTTGTTTTAGTTAAGTATTGTTGATTAAGCCCCAGTTTCCTTAATTCACAGATTGGGCTAAGGCAGTGGTGGTGAACCTAAGGCACGGGTGCCAGAGGTGGCACTGAGAGCCCTCTCTGTGGGCACGCGCACCATTGCCCCAGTCCTAGGGCTTCAGCTGGGTTTTATAAAACCTTTTCGCTTTAGGCCTCCACCGCCGTGTGCAAAAAAAAAAAAAAAAGTTCAATTAATCAGTCAATTTCAACTTCTCGCAGGAAAAAAAAAATCTTGCAAAGTTGGAATTGATTGATTGAACTTTTTAGTCCCATCCAGTCTGCCGTTACCACCGGAGCCAAGCCCACCCAATGGGCCACACCCACCCAATGGCACCCGACGATGCATAAGTGGGTTTTGGGTTGCAATTTGGGCACTCGGTCTCTAAAAGGTTTGCCATCACTAGGCTAAGGTAAAAACCAAACAAACCACTTTGCAGCTTAGTGTGATATTTGAATCCCAGCTGCTTTTTTTTTCTGTCCCACCTTTTGTAGGACTACTTTCAGTAGTGAAAAATGGCATAATTTAATTGAACTTTTAATCAATAATCAAACTGGAGGTGGCTGCTAGTTTGATGATACTCTCTCCCCCTCTTCTCTTGCTCTCTGCTCTCCACCCATCCATCTTTTTGGTCATCATATTGATATCTCTGGAAATTCTCAGTCATCCATGTCATGGTTATCTCAAAGGTGCTTTTTCAAAAGGCAACTGGACTTTTGTTTTTCCTTTTTGTTGGCTTTTCTGTTTTGTGTATTTTTTTCTAACTCTAGGGTAAAAAATTTGCCTTTCTGTCATTTTGTGCACTTGTTGTGATGTGCTATTGTGCTTTCTTGGTAAATTCTGTGACCTCCTCCAATATTTTTGTTGGTAGAAGTGATTTCAGCTTTTGGAGTTTGTGTTCCACTCTCTCTTTCAAAACCTCACAATTAATCTGTCTTATTCTTTAAAAAAAAAAAGACCAGTTGCCTTTTGAAAAAGTACCTTTGGGTCATCATATTGATATATTTATTCTCATTGTGTTCCTTTGTCATTTTTTATTTTATTGTTCTGTTATTTTACTTCTGTTTATGCACCTTTCATTTTTCTTCCTTTTTATTATTGCAAGCCACCTAGAAAAGCCCTAAGGGGAGATTGGCGACAAATATATTTAACAAATAATAGGATTTTTGGATTTTCAGATACCAAGTGAGGGTTGAAGATTTAAGGGATGCAGTTGTCTTTTCTATGGTTTTATGAAACTGTTGCAAAAAATCAGGAGACCACATAGAGTCAGTAATATATAAAACTTATAACAAGCAAATAAACTCAAGTGTGAGTTTTTCATCTTGAAAACAACTTGCATCAAGGTAGCATTTTGCAACCTCCATGTATCCTGCTGACTGACATTATTAAATAGTTATTCTAACTAAAGGAGTGTTTTGGAAGCTTTGATCTTAAAGCTCTGCTCTGGTCCCTTCTCTCATAGGCATTTGGGCTGGGTCAAAAAATGTGGAAGCACAATCATTTTCTCCTTCAGTTATATTTCTTATATTGTTTTTCTGCTTTCCCCTCCTTTTTAAATAGTTTGTGCCTGCTTGATACATTGCAGGCCTGATCTCCAGCACCATGTTTCAGTTAAAAAAAAAAAAGATTGACCATTTCAAAAAACCTTTTGGGATGGAATATAGTATAGCAATAGCACTTACACTTATATACTGCTTCATACGCTTTTACACACTAAGAGTTTACAGAGTCAGCATATTGCCCCCACCAACCTCAGAAGGATGGAAGGCTGAGTCAACCTTGAACTGGTCAGGATTGAACTCCGGACTGTGGGCAGAGTTAACCTACAATACTGCATTCTAACTACTGCATGTCTTGCCTAGGTATGTCTTGCCTATTCAGGTCAGAGTACCAGGGGATATTTGAAATAATAGCAATATTTGTGGAGATCTATTATTTTACTGTTATTATTGTATGCTTATTTTGTTAACCTAAACATACGGTAATTCAGAGTTCTCAGATGAGGAATGCTGATACTATTTGGTTCTCAGTCTTTTCATTGCTACCATTTGTCCCCAATCCTAGCTTTACCTAATAGATTCATATAAAATATGTCTGTGATGGATAAAATGAATAAGGATTTATTTTCCGGTCTAAAACATATCAGAAGCCAGACAACTGATTATGCATTCTGGAATTACTATTAATTTTGTAGGCATTTGGTGTGATCAGGCCAAGGTCTTCTCTCTTTTGCCCTGAAATAGTGATGACATGGACACCTTTTATCTGGTAATGCTATTAGATACTGATGATACTTTGAGTTCCTGTATTTAAAACATGTGTTGAACATAAGTTGCAGTGCCTAGTTATAGAATAGTATCTTTTATATTCAGGTTGTAAGAGCATATCTTCATTTAATGGAGGGAATGAAAACATTTGCAGGTGAATGAATCAATAAGTTTGCGGAATGAATCAGTAAATTTGCTGCTATTGATTTCATGCTGCTGAGCTAGGCAAATGTTTGGTTTTTTTAAAGAAGAGAAGATAACTGAAGATAAGTATCTTCAGTATAAGATAAGTATCTTAAAAGAAGATACTTTTAAGCCATGGTGAGATTTATAATGCGTGTTCTCCTGAACAATATTTCCAAAAAATAAAATTGAAACTTCTGAATGCTTTTTAAATATTTCACAGTATTTAAATTAGAGTTCATTATTGGCTTAGTGTCAACTCTACATACGAATTTGGCTGAAGCCATTTTCCCTTTGTTTTTGGTTGCCACAGAATTGGGAGGGGGGATGTGTGTTTTAGCTTAGTCAAAACAATAAATTGTTCTGTGGAAACCAAGGTCATTGCTGGTTGCATTTTGGCGGGCTAAAGCTTCCATTAGAAAGCCCACGCAAGTAGTTAATTGGGTATTGTGATTTATGACATATTACTGGGGGGGAAGTTCAACTTTGTAACATTCCCCCTTAGTGGGGGAAACTTCAGTCTTGGGTTCACTTTTGATAGTGCTGATACTATGTAGCCAAATAAATATGTTCTTTAAGGAAACTTTTTTGCCTTGGAGTTCTTTTTACTGGTCTCATCTATCAGAACCATGACACTGACTATCTTTGGTCTCCTAGACTTGCTAAATCTGAATTAATACCTCATGCTTAGAAACATACATAATATCCTTAAAAAAAACCTCATGTTAGGGAACGGGTGAAATATGTTTTGCTTCAGATAATCAGATATTAGGTTAATGATCTTACTACAAGATTATTATGGCTTCTTTTTTCAGAAATATAAGATGATTTCATGGTAATTTCAATCTGCAACATTGTATAGTTATACTACAAATAATAGAATACTATTTTGCTAATATTAAAACAGGGTTGTATTCCAGGATTATGACAAATATGGGTCCAAATAACATTGAGAAAGGACCCTTCTTAAAGGAAAACATTTGGACTGAGATTTGCAGTCATTGGTGCAAGTATGGTCCATTAACTGTATTTCTATTAATATTGCAATATGGCAGGGGTCCCTAACCTTGGCAACTTTAAGACTTGTGGACTTCAACTCCCAGAATTCTGGGAGTTGAAGTCCACAAGTCTTAAAATTGCCAATGTTGGGGACCCCTGCAATATGGATAATGTATTGACTAATGCATAATCCTTGGTTCCTTAGCACAACCCATACATTATGCAAAGTTATCTGGTTTTGCCTTCCTTGAATTGTATGAATCTGGAAGTTTACAAATCTTTGGTTTATTTGGGAGAACATGAGCAAACAAGTGGCCACAGAACAATATGCAACCCAGATCTATAGCAAAGCTAGATTTAGAATGAGCAGAAGAGTCATTCAGTTACATTAAGCGTAAAGGGATTCTGCTATATCTTTAAATGCAGGTCCAAAGCCTTTTACTTGTAGCAATTGTCTTGACTGCTGCATGATAAGCAACACCTGTTGACACTTCTTTTATCATTATGCAATTAGGCACATTGCTTGTGTGATTCAACTCTTTATCAGCACTGCATTCTTCCTATGGAGGTACTTATAAGGATGCAGAGTTCCTGTGCTATGGTCTTTGTTTTGTTTAGCTATAAGGAATCCTTTCCTTAAGACGTTTGACCTCTCAATAAAAATGATGCTGTGTATTAAGGTATTGGGTGCTGCAGAATGGATAAATCCTGGTACGTATGTTTACAATCTAGAATATGGGAGTTGATGGTGACTTTTATTAGCTATTACCTCTTCAAGGACTTAGAGGAAATAGTCTGTTTTTTATTATTATTTTAATGTCTTTTTTTCTTAACCTCAATCCCATCTGCATGACTGCTATTTCAGTCTCTCTCCTATGGTTTCATGTTTACTGTTATTGTTGTTCCTGGCCATCTAAATGGACTTAAAGCTTTAGGGCAGATATAATGGCTTGTGATAATATTTTTGTATTTTGTTGGCATGCATAAACAATGGGGCAAAAATTAGTAGCAGCATTACAAGTTAAAATGTCTGTGTGGCTGATTAACTATAATTTGTAAACATGGGATGCTGAACCAGTATCTTCAGTATGCTTCAGAGTTTGTCTAAGATTGTAATGCAACTTATTTATCCTTCAGAAAACACTGATTTTACTCACTGAATTATGTTCTGCTTCTTGTAACCAAGCCTTTTCCAAAACAGATCTATTAAATTTTATCCTTCTTAAATCTATGGTCAGCAGATTCAGTGTATTTGGAAGGCACCAGGATGGTGAAAGCTGATCAAGAATTACATTGTTCTTTCTTTGGTAACATGATACATATTTTCAAGTATGGCTCTATTGTATCTTGCCAATTACATTGTTGAAACTCCAAAAAACTTCATTGTACTTGGGCAGTACAATGCAAGTGTATCCTCAAGCCTTTTGAAATGTTGCTTTTGCCTTTATTGGTTTCCATATGATAGCTTGTTATATAATGTTCTGTAGTAAATGCAGTGTAGTGAATGGCTTTACATAAGATACTAAAGTTACTCTCTCTTGCTTCAATCCTCCTAATTCAGATTGTATCATTAACATGTGAAAAGCTGCTTGTGAGTCAAAATGAAATGCAATTTATCTTTGAACTCCCCCCCCTTGTTTGCTTGACTTTAAAAGGAGATTTCCACCCCCCAAATCAGCCACTATGTTGACCTGTGATATTTCACAATCTTCTTAAACTGATATTTAAGAAAAAGTTAATTGTAGCTTTCCCCCTCCTTGCTTTAAACTTGGCTGAGGATGATAATCAGGGCTGTAATTATTCATGCTAATTGCTTGTTTGGGGAGTTAAGGGAATAGAGAAGAGGAATGAAGTTCTGCTTTTTACATCTGTGATAAACTGAGCAGACCTAACCAGGAGCACTGAAGCTGGAGACTGCAATTTAGGGGACCTGGACCAAGTTGGGGATGCAGAACCAGCACCTCTCAAAACTAGCCTCATGTTGCGTCGTTCTGTGGGATTGAAAAAATGGAGCATGCACTTCCTGCAGACCTTCCTCTGGCGGAGGGCATTCAGAGGTAACCACATTTGGGATTGACCCTTTCTTGTTTGGTGCCTTCATCTACCATCTTCTAACTCAACGACCATTCCATATTTGTCATGTTATCAGTTCCCAAAGGAATGTTACATGTAATGTGCTTGGAGGCTACTGATGCTATTTAAGTGCAGTCATGTTTTGGGAAATATTATCAAATCATACTAGACTGAAGCTAATGGAGGTTGGGAAGATGAGTCTTCCTTAGGATAAACTGCAGGGCTTAGAAGCAGAAGCTTGGTGAAGACGTTTTTGAATTTTTGAGGATAGAACCTGAGAAATGAGACATGGATGATTCACAGCAGGTTCAAAGATGTCCTATTGATATATCAATTTATAGCCCAGTGACAGCATTAATTTTATTTTTGTGCCTCAAATCTAAACGTTGAAGCGCTTTGAGGAATCATCAGATTAAGTAGTTTTAAGAAGAGCTAGTTCTATTTCTTCTAAATAGTTCATCAACTGAATCCTTGCTGTTTGCGGAAAGTCTAATCAGTACAGGCTATAGCAGTAAGCTTAAATGTCCAGTCTTAAGCTATTTATTTTGGAATTAACAGTTTTAAAACTGGTGAGGCTATTTTGGTGTAAGAGAATTTGGGAGAGAAGCCTGGTTTAACATTTTACAACCTATATTTAGTCTCATCTATATCATGATGATCTGCAGCCCATCCCTGTTATCTGATAGCTATTTCAGGCTCGTAGCTAATGAAGCTACTAATCATCAAGGAAGAATTTGGAGAACAGAGCAATGGAAAGTTAAAGAAAAGCTGTGTCTGTAGCCAGACTCCTTCCAAATGGATTGTCTTTTCCTGTCTCCCCTTTTACCTCATTAAAATGGTTGTGTTCCAGTGTGTTGAGATTCTGTTGACACAGGAACAACACAAGGGAGGTTTTCTTTGGCATACTGGAGGCATGGTGAAGAAAACCAATCCTTCAGTATGTCTATACAATTTTCACACATAGAAGTAAGATGAAGGAGAAGAATTGGTAACCTTTTTTCCAAATCTGTTTAGCGGATTTGGTTGGCTGTATTTCATGCCACAGAAATTAGTGTTGGAGGGTATGCTATCTCAGGATGAATTCAGTGTCAGACTGCAGATTGGGTGTATAGAAAGTAGGAAGTGATTGTAGCAAGTGCATAAAATATCTTTACTTTTTATTCATGGTGATATTTAACTGAAGAACTATTTTCTCAGACTAAAAATGTAGTCTGTCATAGCTGAAGGGAGTTGCATAAGCATATATTAATATACTTTATAATTTTCTCATCTGAGTGCTTTTTATTAAATAATTCAACATTTCTAAATTGCCAAGATATAGAGGTAAGTAATCTGTTTCCCCATATGTTATAGATTACAATTGCCATAATGCCATTGATTATATAAACTGGAGCTAATGGATGAGCTCCTAAGTATCTGGAAGGCTTATTCCTACTCTAGCATGTTGAGGACAGATAATTAGAAAAGAGGTGGGGGTAATTAAAATATTTTTTTCTTTATTTGGCAAAACAGTCTGAAATGAATTTGCAAGCATTCAGAAATGCCTGCCTGGTAACCCTGATTTCTTCCTAAATATGAGAAGGGTTTTGCACATCCAGCTAAAAGTATTTAAGGCCACTTTTCAGACATCAATAGAAAATTCTTAATCTCAAAAATAGCCAGGCGCACGAAGGACATTGAGGATACATGTTTTCTTTGGTTTAGCTCAGAGTGTGTACTATCTATCTCTAGAACCAATACTGATTCCCACAGAAGGTTGTAAAACAGTGACTCTGTAAAAAGTGATTCTGCTGAAAAAGTGAAATAAAAATCTTCCTATTTGGAGGCAGAATATGTACACATCTCAAAGATGAGGTAATAGTTGCCTTTACTTTCATTTCAGTATTGAATTTAAGTGAATAAATCTCATTGAGATTGTCAGTCACGAGATTTACATTCTGGATTATTATGGAATCTATTTCTGGATACAATAAGACTGCACTTGGATCATATGGAAAATCTAGACTAATAATAAACCCACTTAGTTGCATTTGCCTGAATATGTACATAAAGCTTAAGAAAAGTCTGCCCAGTTATGAAGTACGGTGAAATATTGCTGTGTATTTTATGCTAAAGCAAAATACTGTAAAAGTTGGAGATGCTAGATTTTTTAAAAAAATTAAACCATGTTATGATTTAGTACAGTTTATGAATCTAGATAATGCATCATGGAAACCATAGTCTAGAGATGTGGTTGTGCAGTCACAACTCTGTATTAGGTTGTCACTTGCTTAATGTGAAAGTAACATAGTAACATAGCCTTCAGCTAGCTTCTGACCCATGCTACGTGCATTATGATTTAGAAAGCTTAAAACAATCTTAATTTGGCAGAGAAGAAAATTGAAGAACTTCCTGACTTGATGGTAGAAGAGGGAAGAAGTGATCTTCTGCTCTATGTGAAATTGCCTGGCAAATAAAAGTTGCTTTTGCCTGCTAAATAAGGTATTCATCATTAAGAATAAGCCTGATGTAGCATCTCTAAACAGATTCCAAAGGATTCCAAATCAAGTTAATGAAGTATTTAAATCTTCCAAAACAGCATGTTGGAAAGGAATCTATATGAAGTTCTTCTAAGCAACGTACAATGCAAGTTCAACTGTTTACTGGGGGTGTCTTTAAATTGTGGGTCACACCACACTGCAGAATAGATGGAAACCATCTTAAATATATCTGCTATGGAATAAAGAAGTCTGACAACAAACCTCTGGTATACAGTATTGCATTATCTATTTGTTTCCTAGAGCTTTACTAGCAGCTGCACTACAAGAAGGCACATACCTCACATAGAGAGATCCTCTTTAATTTATGTAAAATGTCATGAGAAGGAATTTAGTGAATGATCTGTTTGCTGTTTGCCCTAATCGGTATCTGGGGAGGAGGGATGTGGAGGAGAGGATCCTTAATATTACCCTTCATAGCAATTTGCTATTGTTAATGGCAGTTCTGTAGTGATGATTTGTAAGCTGCATTAGCTGCTTGATCTTTGCACAGTATAGGAAACTTCACCTCATATACTTTGGCCTCAATGCTAGCAATTAGATTTACTGCATTTAGGGAAGAACATAATTTCTTAAGAACATAAGGGGCCCTTCTGATTGGCTAAAGGTCTATGTAGATACATACTCTTATTGTATATGAAATTTGGCATGCTTTGTCACTCAAAAATGTCCTTTGTTAAATTCATGTACAGGTAGTCTTGACTTACAACCAATTGTTTAGCAACCATTCATAGTTACATTGTAACTGAAACAAAAAAAAAAGACTTCTAACTGGTCCTCACACTATCGTACATCCTCACAGTCATGTGATCAGAATTTGGGCACTTGGCACCCAGCATGTATCTATGATGATTGCAGTATTGCTAGGACACATAGTCACCATGTATGACCTTCGCAGTTGGCTTCCAACAAGCAGAATGAAAGGGGGGAAAGGCCAGATTTGCTTCACAATGCATGATTCACTTAACAACAATGATTTGCTTAACCATGGTAAAAGTTGTAAAATTGGATGCAACTCAACAACTGCTTTGATCAACAATGGAAATTCTGGACCGAATTGTGGTTGTAAGTCAAGGCCTATCTGTACGGGGAGCTTAATTGTGTCTTTCCCATTGCTGGACTATGGAAATATAGAGCTGCATTTTTCCAGCTATTGCAGTGGATCTGAGCCTTGACTCAGATTGGGCAACTACTAGAACTACCCTGGCTTGAAAAAGCAATCACCTCACAGACACAATGATAGTGCTGTCATCCAAGAACAATAGAAACAGTAATCCTCAAAATTGGAAGGAGGTAGATTGCTATGCTTAGGATGATTTTTAAAAAGCTTTGATCATTTTGTTCAGGGTACTTTGTTTGACGAGGATAAAAGATCTATCCTTCTGTATATATCCTGTGAAAGTCTTGGGAGTATTCTACTGCACACAGGTGACCTGTCTAATATTAACATTTTTTATTAATACTTCAGCATTTACAAATTTGCAAGAACGGGAAACAAATAGTTAGATAATATTGAATACCTCTACATTGTTCAAGTTGTTTGTGCTTATTGCCAAAAGTCAAAGAACTAACCAACATTATGGGATAGGGCTACTGATGATGGAGTGAAGTCCTCATTGCATAAATAGCATAGTTCCAAGCTAAGCTAGGAATAAAGGAAAGATCCATTCAATTTTCATTACGCATGCCATATTTTGGCACATACAGTCATCTTTTGTCCACTAACTCATAAGGAAGTGATGAACAAACATATATAAAAATGTACTTGTGAGGAAGACTTGTTTTAGCCAAGTACGTAAATGATGCTGAATAGAACTATTGATAGATAGAAGAGAAATTTGGATGCAAAATATAATGACTGAGTCACATGTCTTTGAAAGTCACTCATATGACCATAGCCCAAATACATCATTTGTAATCAACCAGGTCTTTATTTTATTTGTCTGATTTATATAATCATCTCACCAAAAGTAACTTTGGGTAGAATACATAAAGCTTTTTCCATATACAATCCTTCTAATGTCTTCTTATATGGAAGCACAATGCTAATTTTGATCCCAGCATCCTTGGTGAGAAAGTGATATTCTAAAATGTCCCTTCATGGATTATGTTGGAATTGGCATATTTACCACTTCTTGTAAGTTGGAGATGATTAGGATCCTGTAGTAGGAGTTAGAGAGAGATGATTTACATTAGTGTACCAATTCCAGTTTGAGCCTTACAATTGTACAAAAGTAAGTTAGTAACCTTAAAGATAATCCATACATGAAAATAGTTCTTTGGTTAGATAAGATGGACAGAATATCAAGAATATACTTTACATCAAAATGAATAAATGACTTGATTTAATCTAATTACAATATGCCAAGAAGTACAAATTGGCAACATTTTCAGATAGAACATTTTTTGATATTCATATATGGGCCATCTTTATAATGGCAGAACCCTCCCAAATACTAGGTTATTTAATGTACTTATTCCCAAACTGGTCATTTATGAATGACAGAATATATTAATTGAGATAATAAAAATGTACAGAGGCAAGGAATAAAGAATTACAGTATCTAGTACATAATTGTAAATGGCTATTTTGGCATTTGTGTATGGTATTTCACTAAATTTTAAATTGATTTATTTTGTGCCTAATGGAGACTGATGTCTTTTCAGAAATAAATTGAGTGGTTTAGCTAATAGTTGGAGGTGTGCAACATTGATTCATTTGATGTGATCATATGCTCTAGTGAGTTTCTAGTTTATTGTTTTGATT
This sequence comes from Crotalus tigris, assembly GCF_016545835.1. Lineage (NCBI taxonomy): Eukaryota > Metazoa > Chordata > Lepidosauria > Squamata > Viperidae > Crotalus > Crotalus tigris. The sequence continues at coordinate 5,940 of NW_024098024.1, read as the reverse complement.
TCTATGCCCCCTCCACTCACATGCAATTGGGTAGTTTACAAAAGTACAAAGAGCAATAGTATCTATTAAATTGTCATGCCCAGGGGGAGGGGGAAATACATCTGGATGGATAGTTCATTGGTTTTTGGCAAAGCACATGTATATTGAGATAGCTTGAAAATGTACCAAACAAGAGATCTAATTAATTTCTGTTGTGAATGTAACCCACCCAAACTGAATAGCTAATATTAGGTTATTCTTTGTCATTATATAGTGATCTGAAGATGCATTACAGCATTGGGAGAACTGAACAATGTATTTTTCAAAATTCTAAATAACATACCAAATGTTCTCTTTATTTCCTAATGTATTCCTATTCCATTAACTGACTTAAATCCAGTTACAACTGGATTGATTAACATGAATGCATATGTTGGTTCAGTTTTATTGCATTTGATAAAATAGGTTAAGCAGGTGCTGCAATAAATCTAAGAACTTGACATTCCTGTTATAATAACAAAAATGTTCCATTTGAAAGATGGAGAAATTGAAAAACAAGATCCAGGACCATAACACCATTACTGTACCTAAAAGTTTGCAAGCTCCCATTGAGAGATTCATGCAGCAAATATCAAACCTGATTCTTTCACTGATGGTCTTGTTGAATCTAACTCATGAGCACTGAAATGTGCAGTGATAAAAAGTTATGTGATTTAAAGATGGGATGACTAATTTAGTTTACTGTAAGAGAGTTTAATGTTCTGCATTTTCAGATACAAAGTTTACATTTTTGGTGGGTAGGGTTTAGTTCATTTTCATTTTCCCTAGAACATTTAATTTGCTGGGAAAAGAGACTAACTCCTGGAGTTATTAGTCAGATTTATGCAGAAATAAATCAATGTAATGCAAATAGAGCTTTGTTATAACTCAAGGAAAATCAGGAACAAAATAAGAATATCAAGTTGAATAGCCACTTTTATTAGTAATGTTGCAACACATCTAGAAAATGTCTGGGGCTTATGTCAGGACACCACCATCCTGCTTTTTCATAGTCTTGAGTCCCCTGTTGTGGACTCTGGATATTGCTACTTAAGACATTGGAAAACGTGTTCATAACTTTGAAGGTGAAACCAGTGGAAGGTGTCTCTCAAGATTGTGGTCAAGGAATTGTATCCTTGCATTACCAGCTGATTTTTTGGGTACAGCCTTTGTTAAGCTTTTTACCTTGGAGGAACCCTTGGAATAAAGTTTAGGTCTCGGGGATCTGGGTAAAGGTGTCAAAGAAGATGACAATTTCACAATAGAATTCACTTCTAACCTACACAGTTCACATTTACAAAACCAGCAAAACAACAGGCTAGCAAGTGACTTGAACATGTAAAAATCTCCACCACTGTAAAAGCAACATTGTCAATGTGCGAAGTTCAAAAAAATATGATTTTTTTTCCAATCACAATGTCTTGTGCAAGTCCTAGAAACTTGTCTCAGAAACTCCAGCTGAGTTGGTGATGCACGATGAATAAGATTTATCAAAAGTCTGTCAAGAAATAAAAGGCTAGGGACAGAAGAAATGGTTGGATATTATTTTCCTTTATGGTGCGTTCAGCTTATGCCATGTACAGAGAAAGCTCATATATGAAAAAAAGGAGAAAGGGGGAGATAGACAGAGATGGATGGATTTGGGCACCATGCAGTCACTTTAATATTTCATGGTTTTTAGTAGTGGAGTGATTCTGTCAAATGTATACTTCCCAAGGCAAGAAATTAAGCTTTTTAAAAAATGATCTGCAACAATTGTTCCCAAGCTGCAGAACAAATTTCTGAATTCCCGACTATGGTGCAAATCCCAGCATATTAGCTGAGAACAACAAAGAACTATACTGAAATGGATTTGAGCAAAAAATTGACTTAATTGCTTAATATCTAGAGACTACCTGGTTACCTGGGCAAGGACCAGTTCAGTTACATCTAAAAGTCTTGAAGGAATTTGTTGGAACCCTTTATTAATATCTTTCTTATGTTATCTGTGAGGAATTTTTGTTATCTCTGTTGTGTTATCTTTGAGTCTTATAGAGAATGGGCTAGTGTTGAAAGATTGGAAAAGGAAAGAAAGAAAACCTGGATAACAGTAGATAAACCAGATTGCTATCATTATCAGGTAAAATTTGGGATGAATTATTAAACAATTGGTTTGCATTTAGAAAATAATATATTGTTTTGTAGGATCCAGCACAATCTCTCTCTCCCTCTATCTCTCCTTCTGTCTCTCTTTTTTCAATCTGTTGATCATGAAAATATTTTGGAAATAGCATTTTTGACTTCAGCAAAGCATTTGACAACATTTTCCATGAGATTCTAACAGAATGCAGGGTACCAGTTATAGGGTACCCTGTTTTAAGGAAGACATTGATGAACTAAATTGTATTTAGAGAAGAATAATCAAGATGATAAGGGACCTGAATGGAAACACTTATGAGTAATAGTTGGAGACTTGGTTATGTTTAGCCTGGAAAAGAGAAGTCTGCATAAAAGTGTGATTGCTGTTTTCAGAAGTGGCAAAAATTGTTCAAAGACAGGACAAGATATGCTGGGATTAAATTACAAGGAAGTAGATTTTGGTTGGACCTTAGAAAAACATTCCTAATGCTAAGTGTTCTCAACAATGGAACAATGGAGTCTACCTTAAGAAATCAACCAGGAAATCAACTCCATGGATGGATAAAACTAATTTTGAGATTGGCTGTAATAATAAACTTGTAAGTCTGATTGTGCTGAAACTTCTCCCCACCTTCTTATACTCTAGTGCAGTGTTTCCCAAACTTGACAATTTTAAGGCATGAGGACTTCAACTCCCAGAATTCCACAGCCAGCAACGCTGGCTGTGGAATTCTGGGAGTTGAAGTCCACATGCCTTAAAATTGTCAAGTTTGGGAAACACTGCTCTAGTGAATTAGGGAGGTGTCTTCCTGAGCTGCTTTTAAATATTATCTTGTTTCATTGGACTTAAAAAATATATTTTGTGCCCGTTTGTGTTGGTAACAGGTCTTGTATGTTTCTTAGTCTCTATAGTCCTATTTAAAAGGATCTTTGAAATATTTTTTGGGGCATTTTGGAAGTGAAAGTACTCTATGATTAAAAATTCCTGAGATGAGAATTTTCTTTCCTCCCTTAACAGTCTATCACACTTTTCACAGTGCTGGTTAACATCTTTGCGTCATTTAGAGGTAGTGTGACTATTTCTTTTTAAGAAATCCTACTCAGTTTATAATCTAGTTTTTCCACTCTGGCAAATATTCAAGGCAGCTACCAAAATTTTAGAACAGAAAATGGAACAAGTCTTATCATGCTTGGCTAAGCTTATTGACAACAACCCACAGCACACTGTGAGCTTGGCAGGATGCTTAAATGATTATGGCTAAGTATCATTATTTTCTCTTCCACAAGATAGCTATAATCATCCTTTTTCAAAGCTCATCAAGCCTAAAAACTGTCTGCTGATGGATATTAAATGAAAACTCACCTCAAAATCTCCCTAGTTAAAGTGCATATTTTGCAAATTGTGGCTAATAATAAAATCGACCCCTTTTGGGGGCCCTCTTTGTATGTCTGTACCAACACTTGCGTTGCTGCCAAGCAGCATGAGGTGTCCTTAAATACTGAGCTTCCTTGATGAACTGTCATGATGCTTGGCTTTAATTTCTCTCCTAATAGATTTGCATGGGAATGATAACTGGAATACCTGTGGCTGGCCAACTGGTTTATCTGAGCTGGTGAGAGACAGTTCAAACCCCCTTTTATCCTCACACCTTGTGTCTAATGTGTATCCATAGGCTATTTGATTCCCTCTCTTTCTTCAGCTTCTCTTTATCAAAATGATTCCATTGCTTGTTTATGTGGAAGCATAAAAGCTAGAATAAACTGAATAGCATTAGCTACTTCAATGAGTCCTTTGTTGTAAACCAATATTCTTCTGTATCTACTACACTGATACAGAAAAGATGGGGAAAAGAGGAGAATAATAGTTCTTAGTCATAATCCATACTGGAGCTGTAAAGCTCTTAAAGAGAGACATAAATGAGTGAGGTGTAAAGGAAAAGAAGTCCTCCTAGTCTCTTTTCAAGACAATTTTCAGATAGAGAAAAAGATCTCAAAGCTGTTCCTATTTCAGAATGATCTAACTACCTGATATGAGGATTTTGAGAATAAAGACTTTCCAAAGGTGTGGCGGTTGGGAAGAGGAGAAGAAATGATATTTCTCTTCTTCTTTAGAAAGAAATAGAACATTCATCATAAATCACTTATGGTTATAGTTCAGGGTTTTCTTTTAATTACTTTACTATTTTTAGAGCGTGAGAACAGAGGAATAAATACTTGTTGTGTCTTATTGTGTCTCTCTAGGAAAAATGACTTCAAAAAGTCTAGATCAGGAGTGTCTTTAAGACCTGTGGACTTCAACTCCCAAAATCCCCCAGTCAGACAGGCTGGCTGGGAAATTTTGGGAATTTAAGTCCACCAAGTCTTAAAGTAGCCAAGATTGTACAGTCCTGGTCTAGATCAATCATTATCTTCTTACTAGGCTACTAGGGTACTTATTAGGATAAGTGGCCTATTTTTTTTTAAATTTAAATCTGAAGTTGGCATAATGCTTGTGTTGAAGGAAAAGTCTTCATCATGGTTCAGTCCAAGCCGGGAATAAACAACATGGCGACTGTTTTAGAACGAAGGTTGTAGTTTATTGAAGAGGAGAGCCAGACTGGAAGATGGCTCTGGAAGAAAAGAAAGTGAGCACATGTAGGGAGTGGGTTTTTATACCCTCTAGAGCCTTTTGTTTGGAGTTGTTCTTGTGGCATGAACTTTGATCTGAGTCTGAGTGTGCCTTTCTGGTATTCTGATGGTGGTGGGTTAATCTTATTATGTTCCAAAGGTCATATCCTGCTTTCCTGGGGCTGTGACTGATGACTTAGATTTTTGGTATGAGGGGTTGTTGATTCTAGGGATCTTTCTTCCTAATCCCAGTTTCCTGACTCCAGTCTTTCTAACAAGATTATCACATCTGCATTTCTGCAAACTTGGTTTATGTTTGGGACAGAGAGACTTGGGGGGAGTGGTTTCTGCCTTTAAAATCCTTTAGGGAGATATATTCTGCCTTTTAAATATTTCCAAGAATATTTCTTTCTTGGGGGGGGGGGCTGACTTCCCACACTTGACAGTTAAAGATGATGAGTTTAACAGGCAACTGATCAGTTAAGAACTGACTCTTAGTAGAAATTTAAAATCTATTTCTGTTGGCATCAATTCTGTCTGAATCTTGACAACTTAAATTCTGCTAGAATATTCCTGTGAATAGATTGCTGTAGTTCATCTCAGGGTACTGAAAATACAGATCAGGATAAGAGTATTCTGGGGATTGTCCATATTGCTATAATTTATCAGTATTTATTGTTAGCCTGTATATATTACATATTTAGGGCCTCAAGGAAGCATTTTCCATTTTTTTCTGACCTTATCTAAGATACATAATTGTCTGGGGCTAATCACTCAGTGAGATCTTCCATGGCTAAGAGACTTAAACTAGGTTTCCCTGGTCTTAATCCAACATCTTTACTACATCATGCTGGGTAAAATGAATACTGAAATGGAAGCTGACTAAAGGTTTGAGTTATTTTAGAATCAAGCTCTTCCTTTTTTAAAAACAAAAACAAAAACCTTTCACTAGTTATCCTGAATTTTGAGCTGGGAAACAAAAATGTTGTTTGATCAACATAAATCACATTTAAAACATATGTGTTGAATTAATATGCTGGTTGTGATCCAGAAAACTGCTGCACACATCTCCAAAATTTTATATTCAGTTACCAAGTCAAAAGCTGATAAACCCAATGAATGTAACTGATGAATGTGGTACACAGAAATACTTGATGTGCGTGATCTTTGAAAACCCATTGAGTGCCAAGGATATTG
>NW_024098023.1:0-60615 GCF_016545835.1 Crotalus tigris | reverse complement strand
ATAATAATAATAATAATAATAAAGTTGGAAGGGACCTTGGAGGTCATCTAGTCCAACCCCCTGCTCAGGTAGGAAACTACAAGCCATTTCACTCTTGGATTTTGCCTTGTTACTAAATAGCCCAGCATAGCCTCTTTAAGCAAAGGAACCAGTACCGGCATTCTTATACCTGCGGTTAATAAAGATGTCAGGAAGTTGTGCGATTCTCGAGTTTAACCAGAAACGCTTGAACCAGCACCTGCAAGTACTCCGCAGCGTTCCTCAGCGGTCTGAACCGAATCGGCCACTGCCGTTTTCCCAAATCTAGGAGCGCCCCACCCCCCACCCCCTCCGCCGTCCAGACCTGAACTTCAGGACATGTTTTCTGCTACCTCCAAGTTCCCGGTTTTAGATGGGTGGAAAACGCCTCTCTGTCGCTGGAGCTGGGCTGCAGGCGGCTTGTGGCATCGAGAAGTTGTCTCGGCTCCCCAGTCTCAATGCGCTGACTTCGCCACGGTGAACGGCAAAGTCGAGTTCTACGTTGTGTGGTCTCTGCGCGAGCCGCCCCGCCAGCTGAGCAGGTGAGGTCTCCGGCCTGCGCATGTTGCCCCGCTGGAAATTTATTTACGTTGAGTGTTCCCCATTTTAAAAACAGTTCCGGTAACTATGCCTTTATTACTCTCTTGATACCAAATGAGGTTGGATTCAAATTTTAAATTCCGTTTTGGTCGCCATGATATAAAAAAGATGTTGAGACTCTAGAAAGAGTGGAGAGAAAAGCAACAAAGATGATTAGGGGACTGGAGGCTAAAACATAAGAACGGTTGCAGGAATTGGGGCTGCCATAAAGAAGCGGGGCTGGGGGTCAAGCTATTCTCCAAAGCACCTGAAGGCAAGACAGACTTGAACACTGGGCGCTATCTAACAAAATGAAATTCAATGGTGAAAAAAGTAAGGTTCTACATTTAGGCAAGAAAAACCAAATGCACAGGTATAGTATAGGGGGTACCTTGCTCAATAGTAGTAACTGTGAGGGGGATCTCGGAGTCCTAGTGGACAATCATTTAAATATGAGCCAGCAGTGTGCTGCAGCTGCCAAAAAAGCCAACATAATGCTAGGCTGCATTAACAGAGGGATAGAATCAAGATCACGTGAAGTATTAATACCACTTTACAATGCCTCGGTAAGGCCACACTTGGAATACTGCATCCAGTTTTGGTCACCACGATGTAAAAAGGATGTTGAGACTCTAGAAAGAGTACAGAGAAGAGCAACAAAGATGATTAGGGGACTGGAGGCTAAAATGTATAAGGAACGGTTGCTGGAATTGGGTATGTCTACTTTAACGAAGAGAAGGACGAGGGGGTGCACGATAGCAGTGTTCCAATATCTCAGGGGCTGCCACAAAGAAGAGGGAGTCAAGCTATTTTCCAAAGCGTCTGAAGGCAGGACAAGAAGCAACGTGTGGAAACTAACCAAAGAGAGAAGCAACCTAGAGGTAAGGAGAAACTTCCTGACAGTTAGAACAATTAACCAGTGGAACAACCTGCCTCCAGAAGCGGTGAATGCTCCAACACTGGAAGTTTTTAAAAAGAGACTGGACAGCCATTTGTCCAAAATGGTATAGGGTTTCCTACCTGAGCAGGGGGTTGGACTAGATGACCTCCAAGGTCCCTTCCAACTTTATCATCATCATCATCATCATCATCATCATCATCATCATTATTATTATTATTATTATTATTAGCAATGGATGGAAACTAATCAAGTTGAGAAGCAACCTAGAACTAAGGATACATTTCCTGAGAGTTAGAATAATTAATCAGTGGAACAACTTGCCTCCAGAAGTTGTGAGTGTTCCAATACTGGAGGTTTTTAAGAAGAGATTGGTCAACCATTTGTCTGAAATGATATGGGGTTTTTGTTTCAGCAGGGGGTTGGACTAGAAGACCTCCAAGGCAATGGCCCCCAAACTTTTTCATGGTAAATCTTACTTCAAATAAACGACATTTTGTTTGATCACTTAATCTTCATAACATAAGACCAAAAGGCATGCAACCTGTATCTTAAATTGATTACTGAGAAATCAGGGAAATATTGTCTGATCTTGAAGCATTTTATAACCGCTGTTGGTTTGCTTATCATAGGTTTGGGATAACTTTTCTAGTAATAACTGTACTGCATGTGGGTTATTTTTTTTAGACGATACCCTGAGTAAGAAAAATCAAGATTAAACTGTGGGAATTCTTGTGATGAACCAAAAGCATTTGCAATATAGTGAATAGTATTAATACATTGAATTTGCTTACATTGATTTAAGAGAGTCACTGTGAGATTTATTTGAATGTAGGATATGGCCTTTTAAAATGGTTCTGTCTCAAAATAATATATCTAAAAATGCATTCCTAAATAAATTAAATTGGGAGCTGGTCTCTCAGTCTCTATAAGACTTATTTCTAAGTAATTATGGTTAGAAGTGAGCTCTGTAAAGATGTCAAACTGGTATGTCAGAAAGTAGTTACATTGTAATTTAATACCATATCAGCTAAAAGGCTACATTTTTTTCTACTGGCAGATACATCAACAGTGGTTAGAATATATTACAAGTACACTTGAAAAATAGGCAGTAGATAGGCTCTCCATTCAGCAGTGGTTAGCAGAATAGCAGAATCAGAAGGGACCTTAGAGGTCTTCTAGTCCAACCCCCTGTTCAAGCAAGAAACCCTATACCATTTCAGATAAATGGCTGTCCAATGTCTTCTTTAAAATCTCCAGTATTGGAACACTCACAACTTCTGGAGGCAAGTTGTTCCACTGATTAATTATTCTTACTGTCAGAAAATTTATCCTTAGTTCTAGGTTGCTTCTCTCCTTGATTAGTTTCCATCCATTGCTTCTTATAATAATAATGATAAAGCTGGAAGGGACCTTGGAGATCATCTAGTACAACCCCCTGCTCAGGTAGGAAACTACAAGCCATTTAACTCTTGGATTTTGCCTTGTTACTAAATAGCCCAGCATAGCCTCTTTAAGCAAAGGAACCAGTGCCGGCATTCTTACACCTGCAGATAATAAAGATGTCAGGAAGTTGTGCGATTCTCGAGTTTACCCAGAAATGCTTGAACCAGCACCTGCGAGCACTCCGCAGCGTTCCTCAGCGGTCTGAAACCGAATCGGCCACTGCCGTTTTCCCAAATCTAGGACCGTTCCACCCCCCACCCCCCACCCCCCACCCCCTCTGCCGTCCAGACCTGAACTTCAGGACATGTTTTCTGCTACCTTCAATTTCCCGGCTTTAGATGGGTGGAAAACGCTTCTCCGTCGCTGGAGCGGGGCTGCAGGCGGCTTGTGGCATCAAGAAGTTGTCTCGGCTCCCCAGTCTCAATGCGCTGACTTGACTTCGCCACGGTGAACGGCAAAGTCGAGTTCTACGTTGTGTGGTCTCTGCGCGAGCCGCCCCGCCAGCTGAGCAGGTGAGGTCTCCGGCCTGCGCATGTTGCCCCGCTGGCAATTTATTTACGTTGAGTGTTCCCCATTTTAAAAACAGTTCCGGTAACTATGCCTTTATTACTCTCTTGATACCAAATGAGGTTGGATTCAAATTTTAAATTCCGTTTTGGTCGCCACGATATAAAAAAGATGTTGAGACTCTAGAAAGAGTGGAGAGAAAAGCAACAAAGATGATTAGGGGACTGGAGGCTAAAACATAAGAACGGTTGCAGGAATTGGGGCTGCCATAAAGAAGCGGGGCTGGGGGTCAAGCTATTCTCCAAAGCACCTGAAGGCAGGACAGACTTGAACACTGGGCGCTATCTAACAAAATGAAATTCAATGGTGAAAAAAGTAAGGTTGTACATTTAGGCAAGAAAAACCAAATGCACAGGTATAGTATAGGGGGTACCTTGCTCAATAGTAGTAACTGTGAGGGGGATCTCGGAGTCCTAGTGGACAATCTTTTAAATATGAGCCAGCAGTGTGCTGCAGCTGCCATAAAAGCCAACATAGTGCTGTTGTTGTTGTTGTTAATTGCGAAGTCGTGTCCGACCCGTCGCGACCCCATGGACAATGTTCATCCAGGTCTTCCTGTCCTCTACCATCTTCTGGAGTCCATTGAAATTCACACCTACTGCTTCAGTGACTCCATCCAGCCATCTCATTCTCTGTCGTCCCCTTCTTCTATTGCCCTCAATCTTTCCCAATATTAGGCTCTTCTCCAGTGAATCCTTCCTTCTCATTAGGTGGCCAAAGTACTTGAGTTTCAACTTCAGGATCTGGCCTTCTAAAGAGCCGTCGGGGTTGATCTCTTCTAGGACTGACCGGTTTGAACGCCTTGCAGTCCAAGGGACTCGCAGGAGTCTTCTCCAGCACCATAGTTCAAAGCCTCAATTCTTTTGCGCTCAGCCTTTCTTATGGTCCAACTTTCACAGCCATACATTGCAACTGGGAAAACCATGGCCTGGACTATACGCACTTTTGTTGGCCGGGTGATGTCTCTGCTTTTTAGTATGCTGTCTAGATTTGCCATAGCTTTCCTCCCCAGGAGCAAGCGTCTTTTAATTTCTTGGCTGCAGTCCCAATCTGAGGTGATCTTGGAGCCCAGAAAAATAAAATCTGTCACTACCTCCATTTCTTCCCCATCTATTTGCCAGGAATTGAGAGGTCCGGATGCCATGATTTTGGTTTTCCTTATGTTGATTTTCAAGCCAACTTTGCACTCCTCCGTCGTCACCCGCAATCCAGAGCCCTCTTTTAGTTTCCTCTTCACTTTCTGCATTAGATGGTATTCATCTGTATATCTCGGTTGTTGATATTTCTCCCGGCATCTTAATTTCCAACTTTGATTCATCTATCCCTGCCCTTTCTCATATGTTCTCTGCATATAAGTTAATCGGCAGGGTTCCAGATACAGCCTTGCCGGACTCCTTTTCCAATTTTTTAACCAATCATTGTTCCGTGTTCGGTTTCTCACTGTTGCTTCTTGACCCGATATAGGTTTTCTCAACAGAGCAGTATGAGAGATTGTTCTGTACTCCCATCTCTTAAGAACTTGCCACAATTTTTTGTGATCCACACAATCAAAGGCTTTTGCATAGTCCAATGAAGCAAAGTAAGATTTTTTTTTCTTGGAACTCCTAGGCTTTCTCCATGATCCAGCGTATTGGCAATTTGATCTCTAGTTCCTCTGCCTCTTCGAAATCCTGCCTGTACGTCTGGTAGTTCTCGATCTACATACTGCTGGAGTCTAGCTTGTAGGATTTTAAGCATAACTTTACTAGCATGTGAAATGAGTGCAATTGTGCGATAGTTTGAACATTCTTTGGCATTGCCTTTCTTTGGAATTGGAATGTAAACTGACCTTTTACAATCCTGTGGCCACTGTTGAGTTTTCCAAATTTGCTGGCAAATTGAGTGTAGCACTTTTACTGCATCGTCTTTTAAGATTTTGAATAGCTCAGCTGGAATACTGTCACCTCCATTAGCTTTGTTGTTGCTCAGATTTTCTAAGGCCCATTTCACTTCACATTCTAGGATGTCTGGTTCGAGGTCAGTGACCATCTCATTGTGGTTATCTGGGATGTTAAGCTCATTCTTGTATAGTTCTTCTATGTAGTTTTGCCATCTCTTCTTAATCTTTTCTGCCTCTGTTAGGTCTCTGCCATTTTGGTCCTTTATCATGCCCATCTTTGCATGAAACGTTCCCTTCATATCTCCAATTTTCTTGAAGAGATCTCTGGTCCTCCCTATTCTGTTGTTTTCTTCTATTTCTTTGCACTGTTCATTTAAGAAGGCATTCTTATCTCTTCTAGCTACTCTCTGGAATTCTGCATTCAATTGGGTGTATCTTTCTCTTTCTCCTTTGCCTTTCGCTTCCCTTCTTTCCTCAGCTATTTGCAAAGCTTCCTCAGACAGCCATTTTGCTTTCTTGCATTTCTTTTTCTTTGGGATGGTTTTAGTTGCTACCTCTTGTACAATGTTGCGAACTTCCATCCATAGTTCTTCAGGCACTCTGTCTATCAGATCTAATTCCTTAAATCTATTTGTCACCTCTACTGTATATTCATCAGGAATATGATTTAGTTCATACCTGAGTGGCCTAGTGCTTTTCCCTACTTTTTTCAATTTAAGCCTAAATTTTGCAATGAGAAGCTCATGATCTGAGCCACAGTCAGCTCCTGGTCTTGTTTTTACTGACTGTATAGAGCTTCTCCATCTTTGGCTGCAGAGCACATAGTCAATCTGATTTCTATGTTGACCGTCTGGTGATGTCCATGTGTAGAGCCGTCTCTTGGGTTGTTGGAAAAGAGTGTTTGTTATGACCATCGTATTCTCTTGACAAAATTCTATTAGCCTGTGCCCTGCTTCATTTTGTACTCCAAGGCCAAACTTGCCTGTTATTCCGGTTATCTTTTGGCTTCCTACCTTAGCATTCCAATCCCCCATGATGATAAGGACATCATTTTTTGGTGTTAATTCTATAAGGTGCTGTAGGGCTTCATAGAACTGGTCAATTTCATCCTCTTCAGCACCAGTGGTTGGGGCATAGATTTGGACTACTGTGATATTGAATGGTTTGCCTTGGATTCGAATTGAGATCATTCTGTCATTTTGGGGATTGTATCCCAGTATTGCTTTTCCTATTCTTTTATTGACTATGAAGGCTACTCCATTTCTTCTGAGGGATTCTTGCCCACAGTAGTATACCTGATGGTCATCTGAGTTAAATTCACCCATTCCTGTCCATTTTAGTTCGCTGATTCCTAAGATGTCGATGTTCAGTCTTGTCATCTCTTTTTTGACTACGTCTAGCTTGCCTTGATTCATGGATCTTACATTCCAGGTTCCTATGGAGAAAAAATCTTTACAGCATCGGACTTTCCTTTCACCACCAGATATATCCACAGCTGAGCGTCCTTTCGGCTTTGGCCCAGTCGCTTCATTCTTTCTGGCGCTACTAGTACTAGCCCTCTGCTCTTCCCCAGTAGCATATTGGACACCTTCCGACCTGAGGGGCTCATCTTCCAGCGTCATATCTTTTTTCCTTTTAGTACTGTCCATGGGGTTTTCATGGCAAAGATACTGGAGTGGGTTGCCATAAAGGGGAATGGTTTGCCATTCCCCTTTATGGATTACTGCCTCCCTTTATGGATTACTGTCTTGTCGTGGCAAAGGGGCTTGTGTAACTCAATGAAGCTATAAGCTATGCCTTGCAGGGCCACCCAAGACGGACAGGTTATAGCAGAGAGTTCTGACAAAATGTGATCCACTGGAGAAGGAAATGGCAAAAACATAGTGCTAGGCTGCATTAACAGAGGGATAGAATCAAGATCATGTGAAGTATTAATACCACTTTACAATGCCTTGGTAAGGCCACACTTGGAATACTGCATCCAGTTTTGGTCACCACGATGTAAAAAAGATGTTGAGACTCTAGAAAGAGTACAGAGAAGAGCAACAAAGATGATTAGGGGACTGGAGGCTAAAACGTATAAGGAACGGTTGCTGGAATTGGGTATGTCTAGTTTAACGAAGAGAAGGACGAGGGGTGCACGATAGCAGTGTTCCAATATCTCAGGGGCTGCCACAAAGAAGAGGGAGTCAAGCTATTTTCCAAAGCGCCTGAAGGCAGGACAAGAAGCAACGTGTGGAAACTAACCAAAGAGAGAAGCAACCTAGAGCTAAGGAGAAACTTCCTGACAGTTAGAACAATTAACCAGTGGAACAACCTGCCTCCAGAAGCGGTGAATGCTCCAACACTGGAAGTTTTTAAAAAGAGACTGGACAGCCATTTGTCCAAAATGGTATAGGGTTTCCTACCTGAGCAGGGGGTTGGACTAGATGACCTCCAAGGTCCCTTCCAACTTTATTATTATTATTATTATTATTGTTGTTGTTGTTGTTGTTGTTATTGTTATTGTTATTGTTATTACTATTATTATTATTATTATTATTATTATTATTATTATTATTATTATTATTAGAAGCAATGGATGGAAACTAATCAAGTTGAGAAGCAACCTAGAACTAAGGATACATTTCCTGAGACTTAGAATAATTAATCAGTGGAACAACTTGCTTCCAGAAGTTGTGAGTGTTCCAATACTGGAGGTTTTTAAGAAGAGATTGGTCAACCATTTGTCTGAAATAATATGGGGTTTTTGTTTGAGCAGGGGGTTGGACTAGAAGACCTCCAAGGCAAAGGCCCCCAACCTTTTTCATGGTAAATCTTACTTCAAATAAACGAAATTTTGTTTTATCACTTAATCTTCATAACATAAGATCAAAAGGCATGATTACTGAGAAATCAGGGAAATATTGTCTGATCTTGAAGCATTTAATAACCGCTGTTGGTTTGCTTATCATAGGTTTGGGATAACTATTCTAGTAATAACTGTACTGCATGTGGGTTATTTTTTTTAGACAATACCCTGAGTAAGAAACATGAAGATTAAACTGTGGGAATTCTTGTGATGGACCAAAAGCATTTGCAATATAGTGAATAGTATTAATACATTGAATTTGCTTACATTGATTTAAGAGAGTCACTGTGAGATTTATTTGAATGTAGGATATGGCCTTTTAAAATGGTTCTGTCTCAAAATAATACATCTAAAAATGCATTCCTAAATAAATTAAATTGGGAGCAGGTCTCTCAGTCTCTATAAGACTTATTTCTAAGTAATTATGGTTAGAAGTGAGCTCTGTAAAGATGTCAAACTGGTATGTCAGAAAGTAGTTACATTGTAATTTAATACCATATCAGCTAAAAGGCTACATTTTTTTCTACTGGCAGATACATCAACAGTGGTTAGAATATATTACAAGTACACTTGAAAAATAGGCAGTAGATAGGCTCTCCATTCAGCAGTGGTTAGCAGAATAGCAGAATCAGAAGGGACCTTAGAGGTCTTCTACTCCAACCCCCTGTTCAAGCAAGAAACCCTATACCATTTCAGATAAATGGCTGTCCAATGTCTTCTTTAAAATCTCCAGTATTGGAACACTCACAACTTCTGGAGGCAAGTTGTTCCACTGATTGATTATTCTAACTGTCTGGAAATTTATCCTGAGTTCTAGGTTGCTTCTCTCCTTGATTAGTTTCCATCCATTGCTTCTAATAATAATAATAATAATAATAATAATAATAATAATAATAATAATAATAATAATAATAATAATAATAATAAAGTTGGAAGGGACCTTGGAGGTCATCTAGTCCAACCCCCTGCTCAGGTAGGAAACTACAAGCCATTTCACTCTTGGATTTTGCCTTGTTACTAAATAGCCCAGCATAGCCTCTTTAAGCAAAGGAACCAGTACCGGCATTCTTATACCTGCGGTTAATAAAGATGTCAGGAAGTTGTGCGATTCTCGAGTTTAACCAGAAACGCTTGAACCAGCACCTGCAAGTACTCCGCAGCGTTCCTCAGCGGTCTGAACCGAATCGGCCACTGCCGTTTTCCCAAATCTAGGAGCGCCCCACCCCCCACCCCCTCCGCCGTCCAGACCTGAACTTCAGGACATGTTTTCTGCTACCTCCAAGTTCCCGGTTTTAGATGGGTGGAAAACGCCTCTCTGTCGCTGGAGCTGGGCTGCAGGCGGCTTGTGGCATCGAGAAGTTGTCTCGGCTCCCCAGTCTCAATGCGCTGACTTCGCCACGGTGAACGGCAAAGTCGAGTTCTACGTTGTGTGGTCTCTGCGCGAGCCGCCCCGCCAGCTGAGCAGGTGAGGTCTCCGGCCTGCGCATGTTGCCCCGCTGGAAATTTATTTACGTTGAGTGTTCCCCATTTTAAAAACAGTTCCGGTAACTATGCCTTTATTACTCTCTTGATACCAAATGAGGTTGGATTCAAATTTTAAATTCCGTTTTGGTCGCCATGATATAAAAAAGATGTTGAGACTCTAGAAAGAGTGGAGAGAAAAGCAACAAAGATGATTAGGGGACTGGAGGCTAAAACATAAGAACGGTTGCAGGAATTGGGGCTGCCATAAAGAAGCGGGGCTGGGGGTCAAGCTATTCTCCAAAGCACCTGAAGGCAAGACAGACTTGAACACTGGGCGCTATCTAACAAAATGAAATTCAATGGTGAAAAAAGTAAGGTTCTACATTTAGGCAAGAAAAACCAAATGCACAGGTATAGTATAGGGGGTACCTTGCTCAATAGTAGTAACTGTGAGGGGGATCTCGGAGTCCTAGTGGACAATCATTTAAATATGAGCCAGCAGTGTGCTGCAGCTGCCAAAAAAGCCAACATAATGCTAGGCTGCATTAACAGAGGGATAGAATCAAGATCACGTGAAGTATTAATACCACTTTACAATGCCTCGGTAAGGCCACACTTGGAATACTGCATCCAGTTTTGGTCACCACGATGTAAAAAGGATGTTGAGACTCTAGAAAGAGTACAGAGAAGAGCAACAAAGATGATTAGGGGACTGGAGGCTAAAATGTATAAGGAACGGTTGCTGGAATTGGGTATGTCTACTTTAACGAAGAGAAGGACGAGGGGGTGCACGATAGCAGTGTTCCAATATCTCAGGGGCTGCCACAAAGAAGAGGGAGTCTGTGGGTTTTCTCGTGCCCAGCGGTCTCCCATGGGTGTTGAAGAACAGACACGTACACGTGGTTTCCTCGGGATGGGAGCCTCGAACAAAGCTGAAGCATCCCTTTTATTGTGTTATCAGAAGGCGGGTTTATAGGCACCTGGTGACCACCTTACACCAACCACATTTGTTATAACACAGCATATTAGCATATTACATGTGCTAACTTTGTTTTGCACACGCTCCTATACAGCTGTTACACACGGCACCAACAAAAGACCAAAACACATTCCTTTGCACCTCACGGCACGTTGTTTACGCCAATCTTTTTTCACTTCTGACTTCCTCATACCTTGGCCTACTGCAGCTGATGACTCAGCCTAACAGGCCAGATAACCCAATAACTCCAACATCTCCTACTTTTCTGTTTTATTTTTAAAAAGGAGGTTGCGCTTTATAGGAAGTCATCCTCAGTGTCGCTTGGCAAAGTGAAGGCTGGTTTGGTTAGCAGGGGTAACTGAACTGCAGTGATAGGTGTAGTTACTAAATTGACCTGTTGGTGGGTGACAGTTCCTGAAGATTACAGTTTATTGCAGAAAGATGGTTCTTCAGGAAAGTGCAGAGGAGAGAGAAGGGCAGAGAGAGAGAGAGAGCACATGGGGGCAGTAGGCTGTTCCTGTGGCATGAACCTTGAGGCTGTTTCTGAGTATTTGTCAAGGCCTTGATATCTGTGGTTTAATTCTATTATCATATCCTGCTTCCCAGGTGATGGGGCTGACTCCTAGAGTTTGGGTGGGGTATGCAGATCTTCTCTTTTGTCTTCTTGATTGCTCTGGCTTCAACTTTCTGATGGTGTTACATTTGCATTTGTATGGGCCTAGCTCTTGCTTGGGAAAGAGAGATAGATTTGGGGCCAGGTTTGGTTTTAAAAAGTCCTTTTGAGGAAAAATATATTTTTCTGCCCTTTTTAATATTTCCTTCTGGGGGGGCTAACTTCCATCAATATCCCCACTTTGTGCCTTAAGTGTGTAAATGTATGACATTAAAATTGATCTGGTCATTGAGACTTGGTAGGGAAGCTTTTAAACTGTTAAGCAAAAAAAAAAAAAGAAAAAGAAAAATAAGACATTAATGGAGGCAGCAGAAAAAGATCCCTTTAGTGGCTCCCAAAAGGGGAGCTTGCACCCATAAAGTTCTAAAAGTCAGGGCAAAATTTTGTTAAGTGGAAAAGAAATTTATAGTATCCAATATTCTGTGCCAATCATTTTCAAATGTTGGATGTCACCTTTAGCTTCCAGTCAGGTTTGCATACCTCCCAAAATTCTTCACAGCCATGGTTTTCCTTAGTACATGACCACTGGCTGCCCAATTTCAAGGGTTGTTTCCTGCCTTAGCTCTTAATTCAGTGCATCCAAGTTTGTAATGTCCAAAATGCCAGTCTATTAAATTTTCTTTAAATTGCACATAATGAGTTCTAGGAATCCCAATCTGAGCTCAACAGTGCAAGATATTCAGGGCTGAAGTTTGGGATTTTTCCTGTTGCTTCCTTAGTCAGGGCATATGAATTGCAAATCACCTGAGGGGGCCTAGTTCCCTCCCCCGTGGTATCTGTTGGAAGTTGGTCCCACAAAGCTTTGGTGCAATAGAGCAAAAATCAGCCTGGGGGGAACTTTACTAAAGGTAGGTGGAGGGGACTCAAGTATGATTCTGAATGGTGTGTGTGTGTGTGTGTGTACTTTTACAAAATAGTCAATACAAACATTCTGGATAAATTTTCCCTCCCGCCAGAGAGAAGTCCAAGGTGTTCAGTACTTGTTCTGCCACCTATTCCTAAATGCCATCTCTCCATTAATACATTCAACTGGCTTGTTACAATACAAATGGGGCAAGAAAGAAAAGTTTACAATGAGTTTCCACCCTCCCCCCACAGTCTTAATTTTCTCTTCTGAGGCTTCACATGGCACCACCTTCCTTCTGCAGCTCTCACAGGCATCTGGGGAGATGGTAGGACTTGGGAAGATGTTCCACTCAGATTGCATGGTGGCTTTTTAGTGGATGGCTGGATTCAAAACTCAATTCCATGGCTCAAATGGATGGAGGCAGCATCTGGGTCTGTGTGTTCTGCTTCCAAAGGCTTGGGAGAGGGTTTCAGGGCTGAAAGATACAAGAACAAGGTCCCCCCCCCTTTCTGGGTGGACTCTACCAGGAGAGGCAGACAAAAGGTATGGAGAACAAAGGACAGGAAAAGAATTGGAAGGGGGCTAGCTTGCAGGCAGTTTGAAAATGCTGAAAACTCCAAATAATTTTAAAAGCCTAATATTTTAAGGTGTGCAACTTGCCAAGGGTAGGAGAACATTTATTCTAAAATAGACCACATCGTTTTAGAGATTGAGAAATGCTTGTATATTTGGGATAAGAAAAGTTTCATAGTAGCATCACCAATAAGTGATAGGATACGAAAAAAGGATAGATAAAACACATACAGTAAATGCAAGTGAAACTTTTCCAACAGATAAACTTAAAACAATCCCTCCTAGTAACTTAAGGCTGTTCTTGAGAGTACACAGAGAGAAAGAGGAAAACAAACAAACAAGCAAACAAACACATTTCTTTTTCTTCACTCTGTTTGTTGGCCAGACAGAGTGAGGTTTTTCCTTTTTGTGGCTTATTTTAAGCAGAATTTCTAGCAGACTTTAAAATTCTTTTTCCTTTGGATTTGAAACAGTTAACAGTCAAAGTTTTACACATCCTGGTCATTCATGAAAATACTTTCCTAATTTAACCCACACAGACATTTTCAGGGATCCTCCTTCGGGCTATGCAAGGCAATTTAGATATACATATTTTAAGAGAAGGATCAAATCCCCTTTAGTGGGAAGGGGCAAATTTTTCCCATTGTTTTTCAAAACAATTATTGATGACTTGGTCAATTCCCTAAGTTCTGGGAGGTGCGCAACCTGAGGCTTAGAGAATCCTGTCCCCATACTCACGGTAATGTTTTGGGAGGGTGCTTCGTCTATCCCTGACGACCGGCCCTGAGTTGCAGTAAGCTCTTCCGCTGAGTGAGTAAGAGGGTACCAAGAGACGTAATATTTTGGGAGGGTGCTTCGTCTATCCTGACGACCGGCTCTGAGTTGCAGTACCAAGAGACGTGCTCAGAAACTTGATTCACATCGGGGTCACCAGTTGTGGGTTTTCTCACGCCCAGCGGTCTCCCATGGGTGTTGAAGAACAGACAGGTACACGTGGTTTCCTTGGGATGGGAGCCTCGAACAAAGCCGAAGCATCCCTTTTATTGTGTTATCAGAAGGCGGGTTTATAGGCACCTGGTGACCACCTTACACCAACCACATTTGTTATAACACAGCATATTAGCATATTACACGTGCTAACTTTGTTTTGCACACGCTCCTATACAGCTGTTACACACGGCACCAACAAAAGACCAAAACACATTCCTTTGCACCGCATGGTACGTTGTTTACGCCAATCTTTTTTCACTTCTGACTTCCTCATACCTTGGCCTACTGCAGCTGATGACTCAGCCTAACAGGCCAGATAACCCGATAACTCCAACAGGAGTCAAGCTATTTTCCAAAGCGTCTGAAGGCAGGACAAGAAGCAACGTGTGGAAACTAACCAAAGAGAGAAGCAACCTAGAGGTAAGGAGAAACTTCCTGACAGTTAGAACAATTAACCAGTGGAACAACCTGCCTCCAGAAGCGGTGAATGCTCCAACACTGGAAGTTTTTAAAAAGAGACTGGACAGCCATTTGTCCAAAATGGTATAGGGTTTCCTACCTGAGCAGGGGGTTGGACTAGATGACCTCCAAGGTCCCTTCCAACTTTATCATCATCATCATCATCATCATCATCATCATCATCATTATTATTATTATTATTATTATTAGCAATGGATGGAAACTAATCAAGTTGAGAAGCAACCTAGAACTAAGGATACATTTCCTGAGAGTTAGAATAATTAATCAGTGGAACAACTTGCCTCCAGAAGTTGTGAGTGTTCCAATACTGGAGGTTTTTAAGAAGAGATTGGTCAACCATTTGTCTGAAATGATATGGGGTTTTTGTTTCAGCAGGGGGTTGGACTAGAAGACCTCCAAGGCAATGGCCCCCAAACTTTTTCATGGTAAATCTTACTTCAAATAAACGACATTTTGTTTGATCACTTAATCTTCATAACATAAGACCAAAAGGCATGCAACCTGTATCTTAAATTGATTACTGAGAAATCAGGGAAATATTGTCTGATCTTGAAGCATTTTATAACCGCTGTTGGTTTGCTTATCATAGGTTTGGGATAACTTTTCTAGTAATAACTGTACTGCATGTGGGTTATTTTTTTTAGACGATACCCTGAGTAAGAAAAATCAAGATTAAACTGTGGGAATTCTTGTGATGAACCAAAAGCATTTGCAATATAGTGAATAGTATTAATACATTGAATTTGCTTACATTGATTTAAGAGAGTCACTGTGAGATTTATTTGAATGTAGGATATGGCCTTTTAAAATGGTTCTGTCTCAAAATAATATATCTAAAAATGCATTCCTAAATAAATTAAATTGGGAGCTGGTCTCTCAGTCTCTATAAGACTTATTTCTAAGTAATTATGGTTAGAAGTGAGCTCTGTAAAGATGTCAAACTGGTATGTCAGAAAGTAGTTACATTGTAATTTAATACCATATCAGCTAAAAGGCTACATTTTTTTCTACTGGCAGATACATCAACAGTGGTTAGAATATATTACAAGTACACTTGAAAAATAGGCAGTAGATAGGCTCTCCATTCAGCAGTGGTTAGCAGAATAGCAGAATCAGAAGGGACCTTAGAGGTCTTCTAGTCCAACCCCCTGTTCAAGCAAGAAACCCTATACCATTTCAGATAAATGGCTGTCCAATGTCTTCTTTAAAATCTCCAGTATTGGAACACTCACAACTTCTGGAGGCAAGTTGTTCCACTGATTAATTATTCTTACTGTCAGAAAATTTATCCTTAGTTCTAGGTTGCTTCTCTCCTTGATTAGTTTCCATCCATTGCTTCTTATAATAATAATGATAAAGCTGGAAGGGACCTTGGAGATCATCTAGTACAACCCCCTGCTCAGGTAGGAAACTACAAGCCATTTAACTCTTGGATTTTGCCTTGTTACTAAATAGCCCAGCATAGCCTCTTTAAGCAAAGGAACCAGTGCCGGCATTCTTACACCTGCAGATAATAAAGATGTCAGGAAGTTGTGCGATTCTCGAGTTTACCCAGAAATGCTTGAACCAGCACCTGCGAGCACTCCGCAGCGTTCCTCAGCGGTCTGAAACCGAATCGGCCACTGCCGTTTTCCCAAATCTAGGACCGTTCCACCCCCCACCCCCCACCCCCCACCCCCTCTGCCGTCCAGACCTGAACTTCAGGACATGTTTTCTGCTACCTTCAATTTCCCGGCTTTAGATGGGTGGAAAACGCTTCTCCGTCGCTGGAGCGGGGCTGCAGGCGGCTTGTGGCATCAAGAAGTTGTCTCGGCTCCCCAGTCTCAATGCGCTGACTTCGCCATGGTGAACGGCAAAGTCGAGTTCTACGTTGTGTGGTCTCTGCGCGAGCCGCCCCGCCAGCTGAGCAGGTGAGGTCTCCGGCCTGCGCATGTTGCCCCGCTGGCAATTTATTTACGTTGAGTGTTCCCCATTTTAAAAACAGTTCCGGTAACTGTGCCGTTATTACTCTTTTGATACCAAATGAGGTTGGATTCAAATTTTAAATTCCGTTTTGGTCGCCACGATATAAAAAAGATGTTGAGACCCTAGAAAGAGTGGAGAGAAAAGCAACAAAGATGATTAGGGGACTGGAGGCTAAAACATAAGAATGGTTGCAGGAATTGGGGCTGCCATAAAGAAGCGGGGCTGGGAGTCAAGCTATTCTCCAAAGCACCTGACGGCAGGACAGACTTGAACACTGGGCGCTTTCTAACAAAATGAAATTCAATGGTGAAAAAAGTAAGGTTCTACTTTTAGGCAAGAAAAACCAAATGCACAGGTATAGTATAGGGGGTACCTTGCTCAATAGTAGTAACTGTGAGGGGGATCTCGGAGTCCTAGTGGACAATCATTTAAATATGAGCCAGCAGTGTGCTGCAGCTGCCAAAAAAGCCAACATAGTGCTAGGCTGCATTAACAGAGGGATAGAATCAAGATCACGTGAAGTATTAATACCACTTTACAATGCCTTGGTAAGGCCACACTTGGAATACTGCATCCAGTTTTGGTCACCACGATGTAAAAAAGATGTTGAGACTCTAGAAAGAGTACAGAGAAGAGCAACAAAGATGATTAGGGGACTGGAGGCTAAAACATATAAGGAACGGTTGCTGGAATTGGGTATGTCTAGTTTAACGAAGAGAAGGACGAGGGGTGCACGATAGCAGTGTTCCAATATCTCAGGGGCTGCCACAAAGAAGAGGGAGTCAAGCTATTTTCCAAAGCGCCTGAAGGCAGGACAAGAAGCAACGTGTGGAAACTAACCAAAGAGAGAAGCAACCTAGAGCTAAGGAGAAACTTCCTGACAGTTAGAACAATTAACCAGTGGAACAACCTGCCTCCAGAAGCGGTGAATGCTCCAACACTGGAAGTTTTTAAGAAGAGACTGGACAGCCATTTGTCCAAAATGGTATAGGGTTTCCTACCTGAGCAGGGGGTTGGACTAGATGACCTCCAAGGTCCCTTCCAACTTTATTATTATTATTATAAGAAGCAAAGGATGGAAACTAATCAAGGAGAGAAGCAACCTAGAACTAAGGATACATTTTCTGAGAGTTAGAATAATTAATCTGTGGAATAACTTACCTCCAGAAGTTGTGAGTGTTCCAATACTGGAGGTTTTTAAGAAGAGATTGGTCAACCATTTGTCTGCAATGATATGGGGTTTTTGTTTGAGCAGGGGGTTGGACTAGAAGACCTCCAAGGCAATGGCCCCCAACCTTTTTCATGGTAAATCTTACTTCAAATAAACGACATTTTGTTTTATCACTTAATCTTCATAACATAAGACCAAAAGGCATGCAACCTGTATCTTAAATTGATTACTGAGAAATCAGGGAAATATTGTCTGATCTTGAAGCATTTTATAACCGCTGTTTTTTGCTTATCATAGGTTTGGGATAACTTTTCTAGTAATAACTGAACTGCATGTGGGTTATTTTTTTTAGAGGGTACCCTGAGTAAGAAAAATCAAGATTAAACTGTGGGAATTTTTTTTTCAAAAAAAGTTTTTTTTTTCCAATTATCAATTACATAAACAAAAAAGAAATTTCCCATTTAACAAGATAAAGTAAATACACCTAGATGTCGCCTGCCCACCCCCCCTGAAACTGCATCCGCCCTCTCTTATACTCTCCCTTACTTCCTTCTTCCTTCTCCCTCCCCTCACCTCTCTCTCCCTTCCCCCTCTCCTCTCACCATCCTACTTCCTCCCAAGCCTTTCTCCTCCTCTCTCTCTCCCCTCCCCCTCTCCTCTCACCATCCTACTTCCTCCCTAACCTTTCTCCTCCTCTCTCATCCCTCTTTGGATACAGTACCGGGGAAATGCCCAAGCAACATCTCTCTCATAAGTTATCCCTTATTATCTTACCTTAATCCTATCATCTAACCTACCTACCCCCCCACCCCAACCCCCCTCCCTCCCAGTCCCAAAAACCCACCCACCCCAACCTCCCCTCCCCCCCACTTCCCAGAGCTTGGCACAGGGTTTTCAAACATATTAAACAAAATCTACTTAACTTTAACTAATACAAACTAAATCTAACTAAACCTATCCAACTATACAAATAAGAAAATCAATAAGTTACTTTAACTCAAATACAAAACAAATTTAAACAAATTAAAGAAAGTCAACTATCAAAATCAAATAATGCCAAATTTAAAACAAAAATTATTCATAATCAAGACAATACTTTTAATGATATCTACTCTAATCAAAGTTTACCCATTTTTTTTCAAACATATTTTAACTTTAACTAATACAAACTAAATCACAATAAGTAAAACGGAAATTATTCATCATCCAAACAATACTTTAAATCATATCTACTCTAATCATAATTTACCCATTAAATCCCATATTTATTCTTCATATAATTTATCCACCTTCTCCACACCGAGATGTGTATTTCTTTTAAACAATATAAACTTAGCTCTTAACTCTTTCCCCCCCCAGACCCAAATGAATGTAATACCCTTTTCTCCCAAATCAAAACCTTATAACATTCTTATCCACTTTTGATATATCATAAGTACTCTCAAATATTAAATCACCAAATTGAAACCTATCAACTATTCTCTCAAACAGAAATCATGATACTCTCAGATATTAAATCCCTAGATTAAAGCCTATCAAGTCTTCTCCCAGGCAAAAATCATAAATAACAAAAATTTAACAAAACTCCTTATAACAAGCCGGCTGATATTCCAACTTCTCCTTCTATTATCTGTTACTTAGAAGATGACGAAAAACCTTCTGCTGTTCCATTATTTTACTTCTAAAAACTGTACGAGTCATGCCCAGTTTCTTTGATGAATCTTCTGTTAAGGAGGACTGGTGCAAAGGTTCAACCTGCATATTTTTTCCAGTCAGCTGCTCTTCCAGCTTTTCTTCCACCTTTACTTTACTTCTAAAAGCTCCACAAGTACTCAATTTTATTAATGAATCTTCTGTCAAGAGAGATTGTTGCAAAGGTTTAACCTGCATATCTTGTATCAATTTCTCTTCCAACTTTTCTTCTAATATCTCAGCTGTAGGTAATAAAGAGCCCACCTTCAAAACAGAAGTATAAAAATCTTTCGCTTTTAAAATTGTATCAAGTCTATAGCGTGTCCCTGCATAATTCACCACCATTCGAGCCAGTATCTCCCATCTGAAACGAATCTGTCGCCTCTTAAGCTCATCAGCCAAAAAAGCAAAATGCTTTCTTACTTTAAGAATTCTTGAAGGTAGTTCTTTCAAAAGTATAACATCCTGGGCTGCAATTTGAAATCTCTGCTTGTAAAAGGCTTGTAAAATTTTATTACGAAGTGATCTACTAAAAAAATAAATAACCACATCTCGTGGCAGGTTCCTCTGTCTTGCAACCCTTGAATTGACCCTAAAAACTTTTTCTATCTCTCTCAATATTTCTTCAGGCTCGGATTCCAAAATAAGAGCTATATCCTTCGCAACCACTTGTCTCAAATCTTCTTGATTATTTTCCTGCATTCCTATTATTCTTAAAGCGAATTCCATAGTTCTGTATTGTAACATAGTAATTTCATCCTGAATTATTTCCACCTTATTTTCTATTTTATCTTCCAATTTTTCAGAATTTTCTACAGCAACATCAATACGCTGATCCAACCGATCTATGTGATCAGCAAACTTCTGAAGCACAGACGCTATATCTTCTCTCAATTTCCTAAATTTATTTTCAATAATTTCACTTATCTCTTTTTCAATCCGTCGTACACTATCTTCCAAAGCGTCCTGTAGGTCTTTAGGTAAAACTGCTGGTAAAGCTGAGAAAAGTGGTGGAAATTTAGACTCAATTTCCTGAGCTCTCTGCATTACCGAAGAGGAGATTGAGGCTCTAGAAACAAAAGCTCCAAAATGCTTTAAAGCCATCTTGGGGGAAAAAAAAACCTCTTAAAATCTTATAAAACCTTTAACAAAAAGAGAGAGAAAAAAAAGAAGACAAAAGGAGGGGGAAAAAAAACAAAAACAAAAGCCCCCTGTGTAAATAAAAAAAAGAAGGAAAAAAAAAGCTGTTACATTGTTTCAAATTAAAGTTCCGGTCCTTTCACTCTTAAAAACAACATCTCAGCGCCATTTTTCACCTCTCTCAAATAGGAAAAGAGAGAAGATGAAATCTTTTCCAGAGTTAAAGTCTCAAAATAATCACAGATATAATCTCCCTGGTCAGCTCTGTCTGCTTTAAATTTTACTCACAAGTTCATTTTGAAAGCAGATGTGTAAGCAGCGTCTAGCTTAGCCCCCCAAAAAAAGTTAGAGCAAAGGCATCCTGGAATGTAGAGAACGCCTCAGACTCCGTGGGAGCTCTCACCCTCCGACCTCCAAAGAGGGGTCTCTCAGGGAGCCCTGCCACTATCCAAGGGAAAAAACTCATCTCCTCCCTTTCGCCCAGGGAGATTCCAAGCCGCGAGACGGCTGTTGCTCGCTGTCTCAGCTGGCTTTGACACATTCCAGGGCGGACAGCTGAAAACATCCGCCATCGCCGCCACCGTCACAGGAAGTCCCCAAACTGTGGGAATTCTTGTGATGGACCAAAAGCATTTGCAATATAGTGAATAGTATTAATACATTGAATTTGCTTACATTGATTTAAGAGAGTCACTGTGAGATTTATTTGAATGTAGGATATGGCCTTTTAAAATGGTTCTGTCTCAAAATAATACATCTAAAAATGCATTCCTAAATAAATTAAATTGGGAGCAGGTCTCTCAGTCTCTGTAAGACTTATTTCTAAGTAATTATGGTTAGAAGTGAGCTCCGTAAAGATGTCAAACTGGTATGTCAGAAAGTAGTTACATTGTTATTTAATACCATATCAGCTAAAAGGCTACATTTTTTTCTACTGGCAGATACATCAACAGTGGTTAGAATATATTACAAGTACACTTGAAAAATAGGCAGTAGATAGGCTCTCCATTCAGCAGTGGTTAGCAGAATAGCAGAATCAGAAGGGACCTTAGAGGTCTTCTAGTCCAACCCCCTGTTCAAGCAAGAAACCCTATACCATTTCAGATAAATGGCTGTCCAATGTCTTCTTTAAAATCTCCAGTATTGGAACACTCACAACTTCTGGAGGCAAGTTGTTCCACTGATTAATTATTCTAACTGTCAGGAAATGTATCCTTAGTTCTAGGTTGCTTCTCTCCTTGATTAGTTTCCATCCATTGCTTCTTATAATAATAATAATAATGATAAAGTTGGAAGGGACCTTGGAGGTCATCTAATCCAACCCCCGGCTCAGGTAGGAAACTACAAGCTATTTAACTCTTGGATTTTGCCTTGTTACTAAATAGCCCAGCATAGCCTCCTTAAGCAAAGGAAACAGTGCCGGCATTCTGACACCTGCGGTTAATAAAGATGTCAGGAAGTTGTGCGATTCTCGAGTTTACCCAGAAACGCTTGAACCAGCACCTGCGAGCACTCCACAGCGTTCCTCAGCAGTCTGAACCGAATCGGCCACTGCCGTTTTCCCAAATCTATGACCGCCCCACTCCCCACCCCCTCCGCCGTCCAGACCTGAACTTCAGGACATGTTTTCTGCTACCTCCAATTTCCCGGCTTTAGAGGGGTGGAAAACGCGTCTCCGTCGCTGGAGCTGGGCTGCAGGCGGCTTGTGGCATCGAGAAGTTGTCTCGGCTCCCCAGTCTCAATGCGCTGACTTCACCACGGTGAACGGCAAAGTCGAGTTCTACGTTGTGTGGTCTCTGCGTGAGCCGCCCCGCCAGCTGAGCAGGTGAGGTCTCCGGCCTGCGCATGTTGCCCCGCTGGCAATTTATTTACGTTGAGTGTTCCTCATTTTAAAAACAGTTCCGGTAACTATACCTTTATTACTCTCTTGATACCAAATGATGTTGGATTCAAATTTTAAATTCCGTTTTGGTCGCCACGATATAAAAAAGGTGTTGAGACTCTACAAAAAGTGGAGAGAAAAGCAACAAAGATGATTAGGGGACTGGAGGCTAAAACATAATCACGGTTGCAGGAATTGGGGCTGCCATAAAGAAGTGGGGCTGGGGGTCAAGCTATTCTCCAAAGCACCTGAAGGCAGGACAGACTTGAACACTGGGCGCTATCTAACAAAATGAAATTCAATGGTGAAAAAAGTAAGGTTCTACATTTAGGCAAGAAAAATGAAATGCACAGGTATAGTAAAGGGGGTACCTTGCTCAATAGTAGTAACTGTGAAGGGGATCTCGGAGTCCTAGTGGACAATCATTTAAATATGAGCCAGCAGTGTGCTGCAGCTGCCAAAAAAGCCAACATAGTGCTAGGCTGCATTAACAGAGGGATAGAATCAAGATCACGTGAAGTATTATTACCACTTTACAATGCCTTGGTAAGGCCACACTTGGAATACTGCATCCAGTTTTGGTCACCACGATGTAAAAAAGATGTTGAGACTCTAGAAAGAGTACAGAGAAGAGCAACAAAGATGATTAGGGGACTGGAGGCTAAAACGTATAAGGAACGCTTGCTGGAATTGTGTATGTCTACTTTAACAAAGAGAAGGACGAGGGGTGTACGATAGCAGTAAAGTGGTACCTGGAAAAATACTGATGGTCCGACAAAGAATGTGTATAAAAGGCAGATGGCCCGACAAAAATGTGGTAAAAGGGAGGTTTGTTTTGCTTACAAGACAGCTCTTAAATTTAGGATGGCCAGTCATCCTGTTCCCTGCTCTGCTCATAATATATTACTAACTGCCTATCACATGGTGTAACTAAACTGCTTAACACTTGATATATTGCTGATTGCTAAAACCATTCCAATGTAAACGAGCTATCGATTATAGATCTGTTTAGTAGTTTTCTTATGTTAGAATAAGGACCTATAGAATGTAACCATGTGTGGAATGTGACCTGAAAATAACCCCCGCCTGAAGGATTATAAAAATGGTCATCAATGTACAATCTGGGTTCAGAATCTTTAGCCACGATGGCTCTCTGAACCTGCGCAATAAACTTCCCTTTCCTGGAAAGAGCTGACTCAAGTCTTTCAATTCTACAACCTTTTCTGGTGCATTGGCCGGGAAAAGCTTGAGTGAGGCGATATTTCGCTGAGGACGGCTGGACCCTTCGGACCTGCTGGTAAGCCATCTCTGAACAATTCTCCAGGCGCCATGGGGGTGTGTTTCCTCCAGGAGACAGCTGTGGCTTCTCAGCAGAGCCGACAGTACTGAAGGCCAGTCCAAGAACCCTTTGGGAAAGGAAAGGAAGTCTGAACCAACTCCTGGCCAGGATGGGTGTAACTACAAGGCAGGCGAGTATGTGTTTAAAGTAATGGTACCTATCTCATTTGAAGATAGAAGAGGGGGCCTGATCACTCCCCTGGACTCGGGACGGCGATCCTAATGAAGTCCGTGTTAGGTTGTGTGGGTGGTTAAGCCAATGCATTCCCTACTAGTGACCGCCGGCGCTGTAGGTCATTGGCAGTGTGTTAGGATGGGGGGGCGTAGTATGGATGTGGGGTGGCCCCCAGAGGGGACTTTTAAGAAAACTATCCTAACCAATTTCAGTATATAGATCAGTGGGGGGATGCAGTAGCAGGATGAGCTGATGAGTTATTGCAATGTCAGGCTGAAATGGTTTGTTTGTGTGTGGCTAGATCCAAAGGAAAAAAAACTTCAAGTACAAACTAAAAGAGTGAAAGATGTGAAGATTTCAGAAACTAAGGTGTCAGATGCTAAGAAGGAGATAAGGATGGAGGTAGAGGGGTTGATTCTCAGACCTCCTCCCTACGTTCCACCTTTCTCTCCCTCCCCTCCCAGTGCCGGCTGCGGCAGCAGCCGCTCTGCTGGAGGAAGGGCTGATTGCCCCTGCTGTGTCCGAAGAAAGGCAGCCAGCTGTGAGACGAAAACAGAAAGGGGGAGGCTGTCAGTCCCCAAGGAGGAAGGGGATTTGGAAGATCTCTCTGTAAATGTGAGGGGAGAAGTAAGTAAAGAGGACGTGGCAGGATGTACAGCAATTGTTGAATACTTTGTTGACTCCCGAGGAAAGGGAGAAGTAGAAGGCTGCTGTTAGGCAGTGCTTGAAAGATAGGTTGCCAGCTGTACGGGATATACAGCCAGAGTTGGAAACAAGGGCACCAGAGAAGGATCCAGAATGGAATGCACAGGATCCAGCACAGATGAGATTGTTGAAGGAATATCAGAATTTAGTGGTGGAGGCTCTTTGCAAGGCTGGAAAGCCTTCAGTGAATGTGTTAAAGCCGTCTTTTGTGATGCAGGAAGCAGATGAAAGTCCGGAAAGTTTCTTGCAGAGGTTGATTGAGGCTTATGACCTTTATACACAGGTTGATCCAAGGAGTGCAGACAATGTGCGAATGTTGAATGAGAGATTCATAGCGCAGAGTTATGAAGATATAAGAAAGAAGTTGCAGAGACTGGAGGGAGCATTAGGAAAGAACACTACAGAATTGTTGGAGGTGGCCAGGAAGGTGTTTGTTAATAGGGATAAGGTGGAAAAACAGGAAAGAGATTCTAGAATGTATAAGAAAACTGAGTTGTTGGCTGTGGCATTGCAAGGAGGGATCACGCTGGGACCCAACCAGTGTGCTAATTGCAAGGAGGAAGGTCATTGGCAAAGAGAATGTCCAAGAAGGCAGATGCGAGGTAGAGGTTGGAGAGGAAGAGAAGGCAGAGGACGTGGAGGTGTTGGCAGTGGGCTCCCCCATGCACTCCCCCTTCATGGGTAGAGGGCAGAGAGGGGCTCCAAGGAACGTGAGAGATGGTCCAAGGAAGGTGAGAGATTGGAATAGAGATAGGGAGATTGAAGGAATTGGATTGGCAGGGACTAACTGGTCAGATTGACGAGGACCTGGCTTGGAGGAAGCCCCCCCTGAGCCATTGGTTACTTTAAATATAGGGGGCAAATAGACAACGTTTTTGGTGGATACTGGAGCAGGAAGATCAGTTGTGGATTTGAAAGCAGAGTCTTTGTGTGTGAAGTAAATATGATTGTTACTAACCTCAAGAGAAAAGAAGATACCAAAAGAAATAACCTCACTCTGTTTGTCTGGCCAACAAACAAAGTGAAGAAAGATGTGTTTGTTTATTTATTTATTTTTTCTCTCCCTCTTAAGAACAGCCCAAAGTTACCTGCTCAGGCAGGAAATCCTATACATTTTCTTGCCTATTCTGCTCTCTCCCTTTTGCAAATGTTAGTGTGTTAATGCCTTTTCAAACTCTATCTGCAGACACAACCCCCTTCCCCCCCCTGCTTTTTTCTGGCTGTGTTGCTTTGAGAGAGAGAGAGATAGAGAGAGAAAGGAGAAAGGGGGGGTTGATCTTTTTAACTTTTTCTCTGCTTAGAATTCAGGTTTGAGAAAGGTTGGGTGGCTGTGAAAATTTAATGCCCACTTTTGCAATTTTTTCTATTCAAAAGAGGAGTCAGTAATTGTTGGACAATTTTTGGGGGGAAATTTTTGAGTTTAAATTGTTTAATATCAACCAAAAGAAATGATTCTAAATTGTTTGCTTAGATTTGTAAATGTTCTCCCTATTTAATGGAAATTTAATGGAAATCTGTTTCCATCTGAATGGAATTTGATTAAATTGGAATTTGACTAACTTTATATTAAAAGCAATACTAGAGTTTAGAAAAAAAAACTTTCAGTAACTCAGAATATCTTATTAAACTTGTTTATTTTTTTGTGTGAAGTTAAAACGAAGTTGAGAAAATTTTGGGATTATAAATAGCTATGCTGTTTTGAGTAAAGATTTGTATGCAAAACTGTTAGAAAAAGAGCTTGTGTTAATAAATGCAAACAGGGTTTGGTGAGCTCTCCTTTGTTGGTTCTTTGCTAGGTAATTTATTTATAAACAAGGACAAAGGTTGGAGGAGGTTTTGGCCCAGAAGTGTGTGCGTGGGGGGGGGGGAAAGGCAGCCAGTGGCATTTTGATCTAAAATTGACATTTGGGGACATCTTGGTGGTTAGCATTTCTTATCAAGTGTGGACAATTTTAATCAGGAAGCCTAAAGGAGGTATACACTTGTTCGTAGCAAAGTGGTTTTCAGTTGTGGATTTGAAAGATGCTTTTTTCACGATTCCTATTCACAAGGCTAGCCAGCCGTTGTTTGCTTTTGAGTGGGAAAATCCAAATACAGGGCAAAAAAGGCACAGTATACCTGGACCAGGCTGCCACAGGGCTTTAAAAATTCACCTACCCTGTTTGGCACAGCCCTAGCAGAAGATTTACAGCATTTTGTGCCCCGACAGAGGGGTGACACGCTTCTGCAATATGTAGACGATGTGCTGGTGACAGGCAGAACTGAAGAGACATGCTGGGAGAACACAGAATCTCTTTTACACTTACTGTTGAAGTGCGGCTATAGGGTCTCCAAAAAGAAGGCACAATTAGTCAGAGGGAAGGTGAAGTATTTGGGGTATGACATTGAGGAGGGGCATAGGGCTTTAGGCTGGGAGAGGAAACAAGCTGTGCTAGCTATTGCTGAACCCCTTAATAGGCGGCAACTGAGGGCCTTTTTGAGTTTGGCAGGGTTTTGCAGAATATGGATACCAAATTTTGCTCTGTTAGCAGCACCTCTTTATTCAGCTACAAAAGGAGGTGATAAAGACCCTTTTGAATGGGAGGGAGAACAAAAGAATGCCTTTAGGGAAGTGAAACAAGCCCTCACATCAGCTGCAGCTTTAGCCTTGCCTAACTTAGAAAAGCCTTTCAATTTGTATATTGATACCAGGAAGAGTGTTGCCTTGGGTGTGTTGACACAACAATTAGGACAGTGGCAGCGCCCGGTGGCTTACTTATCTAAGCAATTAGATGGGGTTGCCCAAGGCTGGCCACACTGCCTGAAGGTTCTTGCTGCTATAGCAGTCCTTTTACAGGACTGTAATAAATTGACCTTCTCATGTCCCATAAGTGTCCACACCCCTCATGCAGTTCATTCTATCTTGGATAATAAAGGGCATTTGTGGATCAGCAGTCAAAGGCTTTTTAAGTATCAGGCGATGATGATTGAAAATCCTCAAGTGAAATTAGTGGTGTCTAACCGGCTAAACCCTGCCACCCTATTGCCCACAGAAGTGGATTCAGAACACAACTGCTTGCAAGTTTTGGAAACTGTATATTCAAGCCGTCCGGATTTGTCTGATATTCCTCTTCAGGATTGGTATACAGACGGCTCGAGTTACATGCAGGATGGGAGGAGGGTTTCTGGATATGCGATTGTGAATGATGAGGAAGTGGTGGAAAATAGTCCGCTAGGAGCAAGCTGCATTGCTCAAGTAGCAGAATTATGGGCATTAATTAGGGCATTGGAAAGAGCTGAAGGGGAAACTTTGAATGTTTGGACTGATAGTAAATAGGCTTTTCTAACTCTGCATGCTCATGGTGCTGTGTATAAGGAGAGGGGATTCAGGGATTCGGCTGGCAAACATGGGTTACATGGACACTTGATAAAGCATCTTCTCGATGCAGTACAAAAGCCAGCCAAGGTTTCAGTTATGCATTGTAAAGGGCCATCAGGGGGGAGTATGGGGGAACTGAATAAGCAAGTGGAAAAACTTAGGAATTATGTTGTTGAACAAACACCTTCTAAACTAATAACAAGATGTCATCCCTTTAAACCAGGGGATAAGGTGTGGGTAAAACATTGGAAACATGAACAACTGGAGGGGAGTAATAATGGCCTCTCCTTTAGCAATAAAGATTGCAGAATCTAAATCTTGGATTCACTGGACCAGAGTTAAAGCAGCTGCAGAACCTCTGTGGACAGTGAACAGGGACCCCAAGGTTCCCACCAAACTCACTCTTAAACGTGTTTAGTATGTTTAATGAATATTTTATTGTTTGTAAACCAGATATTGTATTAGCACAAGTGTATCCTGCACATATATCTACGGCTGTCTGGCTGAAATTCAACCCCCTGCTAAGCCACACCCGGAAGCTGGCTTTCTACGCACGGGAGAAGAAAGGATGAAAGGCTTCCTTCTGCTTTTGTATAGTACTATTGTTGCATGTAATAATGTTTGTCTTTCTAATTTAGGCCAATGGAGCAAGCCAGAAGAAGCTCCACGCCTTATCCAATCTTATGCTATAGGCACGGGCACTTGTAAAGGTCACCCCCTATTGGATTTTCCCCAGAATGCTGGAATGGTATCTTGCCTCATCCTTGTCAATTTCCCCAAGCATTTGACAGAATAGTTAAAGAAGCCTGTATGACAAGACAACCTGTCAATCCCGAAGCCTGTCAGTATGTTGGGTATATTCTTAGGAAAGGCATATGTGTAAAGGCCCTATATAAGAAGCCTCCTCCTCCTGTTACTCTGGAGTGTGGGCCTCCTTTATTCTGGGGATGGGAGCGGGTCACCCTAGTCTCGCAGTTGGAAGGGGATTTGCATCGTACATGTAATCCCGGGGGAATTTGGAGTTACTATCCAATGACCCCCGAGGAAGCGCCCAGAGAGAAAACGAAGCAAAAGGTCCCAGCAGAATAAGGATATGCCCCATCCATTGGAGTCAAGGATGCAATATAATTTGTGGGTCCAATTGGCTAAACTAGCCAACACAACTGATTTTTGCCTTTCTGAACCATATGACATGGAGAATCTGCTGTCCACATGTTTAATACCCGTATGTGTTCCTGTCACAGCAGCCAAGGAGTTCATCACCACAAGTTTAAAGAATATATAGGCTATGAAACCATGTACAGCTGGGGTCACATTTCCAAGTTTCTACCCACTGATGCTTTATCTTTATATGCTCCTAACGTAGCCATTCCAGAAGACTTACAATGTGCACATATCACAGGGTGTGAGCAGAATACACCTTCACCTCGTTGCCTGAAAGTGAGCCAAGAAAGGCGAAATTGCACATCTTTCCAAACAGTGTCTTTTGGGTATGCAAACATATGGTTACCTAAAGGGTGGTTCTTTGTTGGAGTTATTGGGTTATCTGGCCTGTTAGGCTGAGTCATCAGCTGCAGTAGGCCATGGTATGAGGAAGTCGGAAGTAAAAAAGATTGGAGTAAACAACGTGCCGTGCGGTGCAAAGGAATGTGTTTTGGTCTTTTGTTGGTGCCGGGTGTAACAGCTGTATAGTAGCATGTGCAAAACAAAGCTAGCACATGTAATATGCTAATATGCTGTGTCATAACAAATGTGGTTGGTGTAAGGTGGTCACCAGGTGCATATAAACCCGCCTTCTGATAACACAATAAAAGGGATGCTTCAGCTTTGTTCGAGGCTCCCATCCCGAGGAAACCACGTTTATGTGTCTGTTCTTCTACACCCATGGGAGACCGCTGGGCGCGTGAAAACCCACAACTGGTGACCCCGACGTGATTTGGTACCCTCTTACTCACTCAGCGGAAGAGCTTACTGCAACTCAGAGCCGGTCGTCAGAGCTAGACGAAGCACCCTCCCAAAACATTACCGTGAGTATGGGGACAGGATTCTCTAAGCCTCAGGTTGCGCACCTCTCAGAACTTAGGGAATTGACCAAGTCATCAATAATTATTTTGAAAAACAATGGGAAAGATTTGCTGCTTCCCACTAAAGGGGATTTGATCCTCCTCTTAAAATATGTATATCTAAATTGCCTTGCATATCCCGAAGGAGGATCCCTAAAAATGTCTGTGTGGGTTAAATTAGGAGATAATTTAAATTTTACTGTACGTGTTTTATCTATCCTTTTCCTAAAAAATGTGTGTCTATCTACAAGAGCCTTTTGAAACTCAAGTCTGCTTGTGTGGGGAAATAATTTTTTAAAGTTACTTTTCGTATCCTATCACTTATTGGTGATGCTACTATGAAACTTTTCTTATCCCAAATATATAAGCATTTCTCAATCTCTAAAACGATGTGGTCTATTTTAGAATAAATGTTCTCCTACCCTTGGCAAGTTGCACACCTTAAAATATTAGGCTTTTAAAATTATTTGGAGTTTTCAGCATTTTCAAACTGCCTGCAAGCTACCTTCCAATTCTTTTCCTGTCCTTTGTTCTCCATACCTTTTGTCTGCCTCTCCTGGTAGAGTCCACCCAGAAAGGGGGGGGGGACCTTGTTCTTGTATCTTTCAGCCCTGAAACCCTCTCCCAAGCCTTTGGAAGCAGAACACACAGACCCAGATGCTGCCTCCATCCATTTGAGCCATGGAATTGAGTTTTGAATCCAGCCATCCACTAAAAAGCCACCATGCAATCTGAGTGGAACATCTTCCCAAGTCCTACCATTTCCCCAGATGCCTGTGAGAGCTGCAGAAGGAAGGTGGTGCCATGTGAAGCCTCAGAAGAGAAAATTAAGATTGTGGGGGGAGGGTGGAAACTCATTGTAAACTTTTCTTTCTTGCCCCATTTGTATTGTAACAAGCCAGTTGAATGTATTAATGGAGAGATGGCATTTAGGAATAGGTGGCAGAACAAGTACTGAACACCTTGGACTTCTCTCTGGCGGGAGGGAAAATTTATCCAGAATGTTTGTATTGACTATTTTGTAAAAGTACACACACACACACACACACCATTCAGAATCATACTTGAGTCCCCTCCACCTACCTTTAGTAAAGTTCCCCCCAGGCTGATTTTTGCTCTATTGCACCAAAGCTTTGTGGGACCAACTTCCAACAGATACCAAGGGGGAGGGAACTAGGCCCCCTCAGGTGATTTGCAATTCATATGCCCTGACTAAGGAAGCAACAGGAAAAATCCCAAACTTATGCCCTGAATATTTTGCACTGTTGAGCTCAGATTGGGATTCCTAGAACTCATTATGTGCAATTTAAAGAAAATTTAATAGACTGGCATATTGGACATTACAAACCTGGATGCACTGAATTAAGAGCTAAGGCAGGAAACAACCCTTGAAATT
Organism: Crotalus tigris; assembly: GCF_016545835.1. NCBI lineage: Eukaryota > Metazoa > Chordata > Lepidosauria > Squamata > Viperidae > Crotalus > Crotalus tigris. Next base: position 29,486 of record NW_024098023.1, on the reverse strand, counting down.
GGGCAGCCAGTGGTCATGTACTAAGGAAAACCATGGCTGTGAAGAATTTTGGGAGGTATGCAAACCTGACTGAAGCTAAAGGTGACATCCAACATTTGAAAATGATTGGCACAGAATATTGGATACTATAAATTTCTTTTCCACCTAACAAAATTTTGCCCTGACTTTTAGAACTTTATGGGTGCAAGCTCCCCTTTTGGGAGCCACTAAAGGGATCTTTTTCTGCTGCTTCCATTAATGTCTTATTTTTCTTTTTCTTTTTTTTGCTTAACAGTTTAAAAGCTTGCCTACCAAGTCTCCCTGACCAGATCAATTTTAATGTCATACATTTACACACTTAAGGCACAAAGTGGGGATATTGATGGAAGTTAGCCCCCCCAGAAGGAAATATTAAAAAGGGCAGAAAAATATATTTTTCCTCAAAAGGACTTTTTAAAAACCAAACCTGGCCCCAAATCTATCTCTCTGCCCAAGCAAGAGCTAGGCCCATACAGATGCAAATGTAACACCATCAGAAAGTTGGAGCCAGAGCAATCAAGAAGACAAAAGAGAAGATCTGCATACCCCACCCAAACTCTAGGAGTCAGCCCCATCACCTGGGAAGCAGGATATGATAATAGAATTAAACCACATATATCAAGGCCTAGACAAACACTCAGAAACAGCCTCAAGGTTCATGCCACAGGAACAGGAAACTATTCCAAACAAGGCTAGAGGGGGTATAAAAGCCTACTGCCCCCATGTGCTCTCTCTCTCTCTCTCTGCCCTTCTCTCTCCTCTGCACTTTCCTGAAGAACCATCTTTCTGCAATAAACTGTAATCTTCAGGAACTGTCACCCACCAACAGGTCAATTTAGTAACTACACCTATCACTGCAGTTCAGTTACCCTTGCTAACCAAACCGGCCTTCACTTTGCCAAGCGACACTGAGGATGACTTCGTATAAAACGCTCTCTCCTTATTTTAAAGAAAACAGAAAAGTAGGAGATGTTGGAGTTATTGGGTTATCTGGCCTGTTAGGCTGAGTCATCAGCTGCATTAGACCAAGGTATGAGGAAGTCGGAAGTAAAAAAGATTGGAGTAAACAATGTGCCGTGCGGTGCAAAGGAATGTGTTTTGGTCTTTTGTTGGTGCCGGGTGTAACAGCTGTATAGTAGCGTGTGCAAAACACAGCTAGCACATGTAATATGCTAATATGCTGTGTCATAACAAATGTGGTTGGTGTAAGGTAGTCACCAGGTGCATATAAACCCGCCTTCTGATAACACAATAAAAGGGATGCTTCAGCTTTGTTCGAGGCTCCCATCCCGAGGAAACCACGTGTAGGTGTCTGTTCTTCTACACCCATGGGAGACCGCTGGGCGCGTGAAAACCCACAGTTCTTCACAGGTGGGAATTCCAGAGACAAGAGCATAACAACATACATACATCAGACCCCAGTGTTACGGAATGAAACTTATCTGCATAGATGAGATAAGTCTCATCAGGGGGGAATAAAGTGGTACCTGGAAAAATACTGATGGTCCAACAAAGGATGTGTATAAAAGGCAGATGGCCCGACAAAAATGTGGGTAAAAGGGAGGTTTGTTTTGCTTACAAGACAGCTCTTAAATTTAGGATGGCCAGACATCCTGTTCCCAGCTCTGCACCTGATATATTACTAACTGCCTATCACATGGTGTAACTAAACTGCTTAACACTTGATATATTGCTGATTGCTAAAAGCATTCCAATGTAAACGAGGAGCTATCGATTATAGATCTGTCTAGTAGTTTTCTTATGTTAGAATAAGGACCTATAGAATGTAACCATGTGTGGAATGTGACCTGAAAATAACCCCCACCTGAAGGATTATAAAAATGGTCATCAATGTACAATCTGGGTTCAGAATCTTTAGCCACGATGGTTCTCTGAACCTGCGCAATAAACTTCCCTTTCCTGGAAAGAGCTGACTCAAGTCTTTCAATTCTACAACAGCAGTGTTCCAATATCTCAGGGGCTGCCACAAAGAAGTGGGAGTCAAGCTATTTTCCAAAGCGCCTGAAGGCAGGACAAGAAGCAACGTGTGGAAACTAACCAAAGAGAGAAGCAACCTAGAGCTAAGGAGAAACTTCCTGACAGTTAGAACAATTAACCAGTGGAACAGCCTGCCTCCAGAAGCGGTGAATGCTCCAACACTGGACGTTTTTAAAAAGAGACTGGACAGCCAATTGTCCAAAATGGTATACGGTTTCCTACCTGAGCAGGGGGTTGGACTAGATGACCTCCAAGGTCCCTTCCAACTTTATCATTATTATTATTATTATTATTATTATTATTATTATTATTATTATTATTATTATTAGAAGCAATGGATGGAAACTAATCAAGGAGAGAAGCAACCTAGAACTAAGGATACATTTCCTGAGAGTTAGAATAATTAATCAGAACGGTTGCAGGAATTGGGGCTGCCATAAAGAAGTGGGGCTGGGGGTCAAGCTATTCTCCAAAGCACCTGAAGACTTGAACACTGGGCGCTATCTAACAAAATGAAATTCAATGGTGAAAAAAGTAAGGTTCTACTTTTAGGCAAGAAAAACCAAATGCACAGGTATAGTATAGGGGGTACCTTGCTCAATAGTAGTAACTGTGAGGGGGATCTCGGAGTCCTAGTGGACAATCATTTAAATATTAGCCAGCAGTGTGCTGCAGCTGCCAAAAAAGCCAACATAGTGCTAGGCTGCATTAACAGAGGGATAGAATCAAGATCACATGAAGTATTAATACCACTTTACAATGCCTCGGTAAGGCCACACTTGGAATACTGCATCCAGTTTTGGTCACCACGATGTAAAAAGGATGTTGAGACTCTAGAAAGAGTACAGAGAAGAGCAACAAAGATGATTAGGGGACTGGAGGCTAAAACGTATAAGGAACGGATGCTGGAATTGAGTATGTCTACTTTAACGAAGAGAAGGACGAGGGGTGCACGATAGCAGTGTTCCAATATCTCAGGGGCTGCCACAAAGAAGAAGGAGTCAAGCTATTTTCCAAAGCGCCTGAAGGCAGGACAAGAAGCAACGTATGGAAACTAACCAAAGAGAGAAGCAACCTAGAGCTAAGGAGAAACTTCCTGACAGTTAGAACAATTAACCAGTGGAACAGCCTGCCTCCAGAAGCGGTGAATGCTCCAACGCTGGAAGTTTTTAAAAAGAGACTGGACAGCCAATTGTCCAAAATGGTATACGGTTTCCTACCTGAGCAGGGGGTTGGACTAGATGACCTCCAAGGTCCCTTCCAACTTTATCATCATCATCATCATCATCATCAATGGATGGAAACTAATCAAGGAAAGAAGCAACCTAGAACTAAGGATACATTTCCTGACAGTTAGAATAATTAATCAGTGGAACAACTTGCCTCCAGAAGTTGTGAGTGTTCCAATACTGGAGGTTTTTAAGAAGAGATTGGTCAACCATTTGTCTGAAATGATATGGGGTTTTTGTTTGAGCAGGGGGTTGGACTAGAAGACCTCCAAGGCAATGGCCCCCAACCTTTTTCATGGTAAATCTTACTTCAAATAAACGACATTTTGTTTTATCACTTAATCTTCATAACATAAGACGAAAACGAATGCAACCTGTATCTTAAATTGATTACTGAGAAATCAGGGAAATATTGTCTGATCTTGAAGCATTTTATAACCGCTGGTGGTTTGCTTATCATAGGTTTGGGATAACTTTTCTAGTAATAACTGTACTGCATGTGGGTTATTTTTTTTAGACGATACCCTGAGTAAGAAAAATCAAGATTAAACAATGGGAATTCTTGTGATGGACCAAAAGCATTTGCAATATAGTGAATAGTATTAATACATTGAATTTGCTTACATTGATTTAAGAGAGTCACTGTGAGATTTATTTGAATGTAGGATATGGCCTTTTAAAATGGTTCTGTCTCAAAATAATACATCTAAAAATGCATTCCTAAATAAATTAAATTGGGAGCAGGTCTCTCAGTCTCTATAAGACTTATTTCTAAGTAATTATGGTTAGAAGTGAGCTCTGTAAAGATGTCAAACTGGTATGTCAGAAAGTAGTTACATTGTAATTTAATACCATATCAGCTAAAAGGCTACATTTTTTTCTACTGGCAGATACATCAACAGTGGTTAGAATATATTACAAGTACACTTGAAAAATAGGCAGTAGATAGGCTCTCCATTCAGCAGTGGTTAGCAGAATAGCAGAATCAGAAGGGACCTTAGAGGTCTTCTAGTCCAACCCCCTGTTCAAGCAAGAAACCCTATACCATTTCAGATAAATGGCTGTCCAATGTCTTCTTTAAAATCTCCAGTATTGGAACACTCACAACTTCTGGAGGCAAGTTGTTCCACTGATTAATTATTCTAACTGTCAGGAAATTTATCCTTAGTTCTAGGTTGCTTCTCTCCTTGATTAGTTTCCATCCATTGCTTCTTATAATAATAATAATAATGATAAAGTTGGAAGGGACCTTGGAGGTCATCTAGTCCAACCCCCTGCTCAGGTAGGAAACTACAAGCCATTTAACTCTTGGATTTTGCCTTGTTACTAAATAGCCCAGCATAGCCTCTTTAAGCAAAGGAACCAGTGCCGGCATTCTTACACCTGCGGTTAATAAAGATGTCAGGAAGTTGTGCGATTCTCGAGTTTACCCAGAAACGCTTGAACCAGCACCTGCGAGCACTCCGCAGCGTTCCTCAGCGGTCTGAACCGAATCGGCCACTGCCGTTTTCCCAAATCTAGGAGCGCCCCACCCCCCACCCCCTCCGCCGTCCAGACCTGAACTTCAGGACATGTTTTCTGCTACCTCCAATTTCCCGGCTTTAGATGGGTGGAAAACGCCTCTCCGTCGCTGGAGCTGGGCTGCAGGCGGCTTGTGGCATCGAGAAGTTGTCTCGGCTCCCCAGTCTCAATGCGCTGACTTCGCCACGGTGAACGGCAAAGTCGAGTTCTACGTTGTGTGGTCTCTGCGCGAGCCGCCCCGCCAGCTGAGCAGGTGAGGTCTCCGGCCTGCGCATGTTGCCCCGCTGGCAATTTATTTACGTTGAGTGTTCCCCATTTTAAAAACAGTTCCGGTAACTAAGCCTTTATTACTCTCTTGATACCAAATGATGTTGGATTCAAATTTTAAATTCCGTTTTGGTTGCCACGATATAAAAAAGATGTTGAGACTCTAGAAAGAGTGGAGAGAAAAGCAACAAAGATATTAGGGGACTGGAGCCTAAAACATAAGAACGGTTGCGGGAATTGGGGCTGCCATAAAGAAGTGGGGCTGGGGGGTCAAGCTATTCTCCAAAGCACCTGAAGGCAGGACAGACTTGAACACTGGGCGCTATCTAACAAAATGAAATTCAATGGTGAAAAAAGTAAGGTTGTACATTTAGGCAAGAAAAACCAAATGCACAGGTATAGTATAGGGCAGGGGTAGTCAACCTTTTTATACCTACCGCCCACTTTTGTATCTCTGTTAGTAGTAAAATTTTCTAACTGCCCACCGATTTCACATAATGGTGATTTATAAAGTAGGGAAGTAACTTTACTTTATAAAATTTATAAAGCAGAGTTATAGCAAGTTAAAGCATATAATAATAATTACTTGCCAAACACGATGAGTTGTGTTTCTACCAAACAGTTATACTTTGGTTTCATCTGACCATATGACATTCTCCCAGTCCTCTTCTGAATCATCCAAATGCTCTCTAGCAAACTTCAGATGGGCCCGGACATGTACTGGCTTAAGCAGGGGGACACTTCTGGCACTGCAGGATCTGATTCCCTGGCAGTGTAGTGTCTTACTGATGGTTGCCTTTGTTACGTTGGTCCCAGCTCTCTGCAGGTCATTCACTAGGTCCCCCTGTGTGGTTCTGGGATTTTTGCTCACCGTTCTTGTGATCATGTTGACCCCATGGGGTGAGATCTTGCGTGGAGCCCCAGATTGAGGGAGATTATCAGTGGTCTTGTATGTCTTCCATTTTCTAATTATTGCTCCCACAGTTGATTTCTTCACACCAAGCTGCTTGCCTATTGCAGATTCAGTCTTCCCAGCCTGGTGCAGGTCTACAATTTTGTTTCTGGTGTCCTTTGACAGCTCTTTGGTCTTCACCATAGTGGAGTTTGGAGTGTGACTGAGGTTGATAACACGTTCAAACAGGTGCCATTAATACAGGTAATGAGTGGAGGACAGAGGAGCCTCTTAAAGAAGAAGTTACAGGTCTGTGAGAGCCAGAAATCTTGCTTGTTTGTAGGTGACCACATACTTATTTTCCACCATAATTTGCAAATAAATTCTTTCCAAATCAGACAATGTGATTGTCTGGATTTGTTTTCTCGTTTTGTCTCTCATAGTTGAGGTCTACCTATGATGACAATTACAGGCCTCTCTCATCTTTTTAAGTGGGAGAACTTGCACAATTGGTAGCTGACTAAATACTTTTTTGCCCCACTGTAGAAACAGGAAGTCTGATGAAATTACATTTAATTAATTAAATTATTAATGAGATCCCTGAGGCTGATGCTGCGAAACTAAATACTGGATATCTGGCTCAATTTTTGTAAGGAACAAACGAAGGTCTCCTCTTTCGGAAATATTCAGGCGGTTTCTTTCTTTGGTCATAATATGATTAACAGCACTAAAGCCTGATTCCACAAGATATGAGGTAGGGAAAGGTATCAATAAACTGAATATCATTTTCCACATATTTGGATATAAGGCAGGCATTTTTTTTACTTTGCCATAGGTTTTCATATCCACCACTATCAAATTTATATTTACTTTCTTCATCATATCTAATTTCTAACAGTTCCTCTTGGCAAGTTATATCAGCCTCTTCAATATTTGCGGTAAAAGGATTTTCCATCCAGTCATACACCTTCAATTTCAAAATATCTTCAAATCGTTTTTCCATGTCCAATTTAAGTTTGTTGAGGTGGCTACTAAATCTGTCAATATCCTCTGGAGTTACATCATCTTTTATAGATGATAATTCAGGAAACTGATGAAATTCTCTCTTCAATAGATTATAAAGAAGTAGTTCAAGTTTGTCAATAAATAATGACACAATACTTTGGCAACCTATAAGAGTCTTATTAGCTCCCTGAAGCTGCAAATTGACATCATGAAATCTCTTGAAAATATCTGCCAAATAAAAGGCATCATTCTTTACTGTTTTTAACTGTTGACACAGATTGGTCTCATTATTACTTTCAAAAAATTGTATGACACTATCATATAATGCTACAAAACGAGCCAAAGATGTACCCTTTGACAGCCACCGAACTTCTGTGTGCAAAAGTAACGTAATAAAATCTTCATTATTGTCCTGGCAAAGCTGTCAAAACATTCTATCATTTTTTGGTTTGGATTTGATCTTGTTTATGGCTTGAATTATTATATTTAATGATGAATGGAGAGTTGTACTTAGATGTTTTCCTACAAGATGTTGTCTATGCACCACACAATGAATACATAAAACATTTGGCACTTCTTCCTTCAAATAAGCAACAAATCCACAATAGCAACCTACCATTGATGGTGCTCCATCAGTAGCACATGCAACAATATTATTCAAAGGAATATTATTTTTTGTAAAGTATGATTTCACAGTATTAAATATAGATAATCCTCTTGTATCTGTAATGAGATTTATTGCGAATAGCATTTCTTCTTGTAATGTATTGTTTTCATCAAAATAACGTACATATGCCATCAATAAAGCATTATTATCTGCAGTGGTAGACTCGTCCAGTTGCATAGAAAATGAAGTGTTTTGGAGAATACTTATCAGTTTTTTTTCAACATTAACTGCCATTTCATCAATTCATCGCTTTTCTGTGCTATCGCTTAGGGGCAACGTTTTTAAATTTTCAGGTATATCCTGATGCATTACTGTTGAAATAAATTCTTTTATAGAGGGTATTATTAATACTGTTTCTCCAATATTATAGCTTTTACCACTTTTTGCAATTAATTGTGAAATGCGATAAGCGCAAATAAATCCATCTTCGTTCGCTGTATGTTGTTTCTTAAATGATGCAACGATTGTTGAATGATTTTGAAATTTTTTATATATTTCCTGAAAATATTCAATGGGCTTGTCCTTATCATTTGGATGCTTTGTAGAAAGATGTTCTCGCAATCGACTTGGCTTCATTGCCTCATTGGATAATGTTTTATGACACATTGGGTGTTGTTTATTTACAACAGATTCTATGAAACCAATCTTCAGATACTCTGGCAAATAGCCACGAGCGTATTTCTTTTTTTGAGACATGGCCTCTACCTTGGTCTTGAGGGAATGCCCAGTGGAGTCTGGTTTGCCCCCGATCCATGCCTGTCACAGCAGGATGAAGAAAGAGTCTGGTTCTTGCCAGAGATGAAACCTCTATGACTGAGGGCTCTGTGCGGCTCTCAAAATGGCGGCCGCACCAAAATTAGCGGCCGCTTGTATTTGGGCTGGGCCTTCCCTGCCTTGAGGGGCCCTAAGGGGAAGCTTGTTGTTTGTTGTGCCTTTAATTTCCACCCCCCCGGAGCCGAAAATGAGGCACTTGCAGTTTTATCTCATTGCGCAGCCTCTGCTGCAATACGGATTGTCGAGAAAGTCGACGGGAGCCTCGCGATCACGGCGCGCTTCGGCGTGGCTCTCTGGTCTCCGAGAGCTCCGTGGGTGGTCGCACAGCTGAGGCTAACACCCCGCCTCTGCTGGAAAGCTCTGTGAGCCGATCGGAGGGCTCGATGGATCCGAAAATTTAAACGGCTCGATTGAACCCCTACCGCCCACCAAAAAAGCTGGAACGCCCACTAGTGGGCGGTAGGGACCAGGTTGACTACCACTGGAGGGGGTACCTTGCTCAATAGTAGTAACTGTGAGGGGGATCTCGGAGTCCTAGTGGACAATCATTTAAATACGAGCCAGCAGTGTGCTGCAGCTGCCAAAAAAGCCAACATAGTGCTAGGCTGCATTAACAGAGGGATAGAATCAAGATCACGTGAAGTATTAATACCACTTTACAATGGGATATGGCCTTTTAAAATGGTTCTGTCTCAAAATAATACATCTAAAAATGCATTCCTAAATAAATTAAATTGGGAGCAGGTCTCTCAGTCTCTATAAGACTTATTTCTAAGTAATTATGGTTAGAAGTGAGCTCTGTAAAGATGTCAAACTGGTATGTCAGAAATAGTTACATTGTAATTTAATACCATATCAGCTAAAAGGCTACATTTTTTTCTACTGGCAAATACATCAACAGTGGTTAGAATATATTACAAGTACACTTGAAAAATAGGCAGTAGATAGGCTCTCCATTCAGCAGTGGTTAGCAGAATAGCAGAATCAGAAGGGACCTTAGAGGTCTTCTAGTCCAACCCCCTGTTCAAGCAAGAAACCCTATACCATTTCAGATAAATGGCTGTCCAATGTCTTCTTAAAAATCTCCAGTATTGGAACACTCACAACTTCTGGAGGCAAGTTGTTCCACTGATTAATTATTCTAACTGTCAGGAAATTTATCCTTAGTTCTAGGTTGCTTCTCTCCTTGATTAGTTGCCATCCATTCCTTCTTATAATAATAATAATAATGATAAAGTTGGAAGGGACCTTGGAGGTCATCTAGTCCAACCCCATGCTCATGTAGGAAACTACAAGCCATGCTCTGGCCATTTAACTCTTGGATTTTGCCTTGTTATTAAATAGCCCAGCATAGCCTCTTTAAGCAAAGGAACCAGTGCCGGTATTCTTACACCTGCGGTTAATAAAGATGTCAGGAAGTTGTGCGATTTTCGAGTTTACCCAGAAACGCTTGAACCAGTACCTGCGAGCACTCCGCAGCATTCCTCAGCGGTCTGAACCGAATCGGCCACTGCCGTTTTCCCAAATCTAGGAGCGCCCCACCCCCCACCCCCTCCGCCGTCCAGACCTGAGCTTCAGGACATGTTTTCTGCTACCTCCAATTTCCCGGCTTTAGATGGGTGGAAAACGCCTCTCCGTCGCTGGAGCTGGGCTGCAGGCGGCTTGTGGCATCGAGAAGTTGTCTCGGCTCCCCAGTCTCAATGCGCTGACTTCGCCACGGTGAACGGCAAAGTCGAGTTCTACGTTGTGTGGTCTCTGCGCGAGCCGCCCCGCCAGCTGAGCAGGTGACGTCTCCAAAGCACCTGAAGGCAGGACAGACTTGAACACTGGGCGCTATCTAACAAAATGAAATTCAATGGTGAAAAAAGTAAGGTTCTACATTTAGGCAAGAAAAACCAAATGCACAGGTATAGTATAGGGGGTACCTTGCTCAATAGTAGTAACTGTGAGGGGGAACTCGGAGTCCTAGTGGACAATCATTTAAATATGAGCCAGCAGTGTGCTGCAGCTGCCAAAAAAGCCAACATAGTGCTAGGCTGCATTAACAGAGGGATAGAATCAAGATCACGTGAAGTATTAATACCACTTTACAATGCCTTGGTAAGGCCACACTTGGAATACTGCATCCAGTTTTGGTCACCACGATGTAAAAAAGATGTTGAGACTCTAGAAAGAGTACAGAGAAGAGCAACAAAGATGATTAGGGGACTGGAGGCTAAAACATATAAGGAACGGTTGCTGGAATTGGGTATGTCTAGTTTAACGAAGAGAAGGACGAGGGGTGCACGATAGCAGTGTTCCAATATCTCAGGGGCTGCCACAAAGAAGAGGGAGTCAAGCTATTTTCCAAAGCGCCTGAAGGCAGGACAAGAAGCAACGTGTGGAAACTAACCAAACAGAGAAGCAACCTAAAGCTAAGGAGAAACCTCCTGACAGTTAGAACAATTAACCCGTGGAACAACCTGCCTCCAGAAGCCGGGAATGCTCCAACACTGGAAGTTTTTAAGAAGAGACTGGACAGCCATTTGTCCAAAATGGTATAAGGTTTCCTACCTGAGCAGGGGGTTGGACTAGATGACCTCCAAGGTCCCTTCCAACTTTATCATCATCATTATTATTATTATTATAAGAAGCAATGGATGGAAACTAATCAAGGAAAGAAGCAACCTAGAACTAAGGATACATTTCCTGACAGTTAGAATAATTAATCAGTGGAACAACTTGCCTCCAGAAGTTGTGAGTGTTCCAATACTGGAGGTTTTTAAGAAGAGATTGGTCAACCATTTGTCTGAAATGATATGGGGTTTTTGTTTGAGCAGGGGGTTGGACTAGAAGACCTCCAAGGCAATGGCCCCCAACCTTTTTCATGGTAAATCTTACTTCAAATAAACGACATTTTGTTTTATCACTTAATCTTCATAACATAAGACCAAAAGGCATGCAACCTGTATCTTAAATTGATTACTGAGAAATCAGGGAAATATTGTCTGATCTTGAAGCATTTTATAACCGCTGTTGGTTTGCTTATCATAGGTTTGGGATAACTTTTCTAGTAATAACTGTACTGCATGTGGGTTATTTTTTTTAGACGATACCCTGAGTAAGAAAAATCAAGATTAAACTGTGGGAATTCTTGTGATGGACCAAAAGCATTTGCAATATAGTGAATAGTATTAATACATTGAATTTGCTTACATTGATTTAAGAGAGTCACTGTGAGATTTATTTGAATGTAGGATATGGCCTTTTAAAATGGTTCTGTCTCAAAATAATCCATCTAAAAATGCATTCCTAAATAAATTAAATTGGGAGCAGGTCTCTCAGTCTCTATAAGACTTATTTCTAAGTAATTATGGTTAGAAGTGAGCTCTGTGAAGATGTCAAACTGGTATGTCAGAAAGTAGTTACATTGTAATTTAATACCATATCAGCTAAAAGGCTACATTTTTTTCTACTGGCAGATACATCAACAGTGGTTAGAATATATTACAAGTACCCTTGAAAAATAGGCAGTAGATAGGCTCTCCATTTAGCAGTGGTTAGCAGAATAGCAGAATCAGAAGGAACCTTAGAGGTCTTCTAGTCCAACCCCCTGTTCAAGCAAGAAACCCTATACCATTTCAGATAAATGGCTGTCCAATGTCTTCTTTAAAATCTCCAGTATTGGAACACTCACAACTTCTGGAGGCAAGTTGTTCCACTGATTAATTATTCTAACTGTCAGGAAATTTATCCTTAGTTCTAGGTTGCTTCTCTCCTTGATTAGTTTCCATCCATTGCTTCTAATAATAATAATAATAATAATGATAAAGTTGGAAGGGACCTTGGAGGTCATCTAGTCCAACCCCCTGCTCAGGTAGGAAACTACAAGCCATTTAACTCTTGGATTTTGCCTTGTTACTAAATAGCCCAGCATAGCCTCTTTAAGCAAAGGAACCAGTGCCGGCATTCTTACACCTGCGGTTAATAAAGATGTCAGGAAGTTGTGCGATTCTCGAGTTTACCCAGAAACGCTTGAACCAGCACCTGCGAGCACTCCGCAGCGTTCCTCAGCGGTCTGAACCGAATCGGCCACTGCCGTTTTCCCAAATCTAGGAGCGCCCCACCCCCCACCCCCTCCGCCGTCCAGACCTGAACTTCAGGACATGTTTTCTGCTACCTCCAATTTCCCGGCTTTAGATGGGTGGAAAACGCCTTTCCGTCGCTGGAGCTGGGCTGCAGGCGGCTTGTGGCATCGAGAAGTTGTCTCGGCTCCCCAGTCTCAATGCGCTGACTTCACCACGGTGAACGGCAAAGTCGAGTTCTACGTTGTGTGGTCTCTGCGCGAGCCGCCCCGCCAGCTGAGCAGGTGAGGTCTCCGGCCTGCGCATGTTGCCCCACTGGCAATTTATTGACATTGCGTGTTCCCCGTTTTAAAAACAGTTCCGGTAACTATACCTTTATTACTCTCTCCGACATCATCTACCAAATGATGTTGGATTCAAATTTTAAATTCCGTTTTGGTCGCCACGATATAAAAAAGATGTTCAGACTCTAGAAAGAGTGGAGAGAAAAGCAACAAAGATGATTAGGGGACTGGAGGCTAAAACATAAGAACGGTTGCAGGAATTGGGGCTGCCATAAATGTGGGTTTTAACGCGCCCAGCGGGTCTCCCATAAATGTAGAAGAACAGACATGAACACGTGGTTTCCTCGGGATGGGAGCCTCGAACAAAGCCGAAGCATCCCTTTTATTGTGTTATCAGAAGGCGGGTTTATATGCACCTGGTGACCACCTTACACCAACCACATTTGTTATAACACAGCATATTAGCATGTTACACGTGCTACAGCTTTGCTTTGCACACGCTCCTATACAGCTGTTACACCCGGCACCAACAAAACACCAAAACACATTCCTTTGCACCGCACGGCACTTCTTTGTTTACTCCAATCTTTTTTACTTTCAACTTCCTCATACCTTGGCCTACTGCAGCTGATGACTCAGCCTAGCAGGCCAGATAATCCAATAACTCCAACATCTCCTACTTTTCTGTTTTATTTAAAATAAGGAGGGAGTGCTTTATATGAAGTCATCCTCAGTGTCGCTTGGCAAAGTGAAGGCCGGTTTGGTTAGCAGGGGTAGCTGAACTGCAGTGATAGGTGTAGTTACTAAATTGACCTGTTGATGGGTGACAGTTCCTGAGGAAAAATTTTTAAACATCATAAACAAAGAGGGCAAACATTGAATACAACAACATATCAAAACTAAAATAACCACAATAGTTATAATACCAGAAACCAATGATCGCAGCCAGGTTCCGTCGGGTAGCCAAGACCATAGGGCATCCCAAATGTTTATTGCACCAGATCCGTCGGATTGTAACGGATTATGGCGAACCATGTCTTCCATATGCTCAATGGTACCTGTGATATTGGCTTTATAATCAGAGATATAAACACAACAATGAGAATGGATTAAGGCACATACTCCTCCTTTCGAGGCAAGGATAATGTCTAAAGCATAACGATTTTGCAGAACAATCTCTCGTATTTCTGCCACTTCCTTGTTTAACAATTTGGTAGTCTGAATGGTAGCGTTGAACATGTGCCTAGTCCAGTTATTTAATGCATAGATGTCTCTGTAATTCATGGCTACCCCCATAGATGGAAATATAGATCGTGCAACTTGCATTCCTGTACTGCCAGGTCCTCCCAGGCCATTTTCTAGATCTCTTCGATTGCGCAAACGGCCTGAAGGTGACTGATCTGACACAAAAACTGAGGGAGCAAGAAAGCCCAATGTACAACGGCCGGACCACCGTGGAGGTATACGTTGATATGCCCGCCGGCCACAAAGCATCCAGACGTTACTTAATATATTTGTAGTCATGCTGGAGCTTTGCACAGTTTGGCGAACCATGGCTCTTACAATACTGCAAAGGAAGAGTGTGGACATCGTGTCTGTATTGCCAGGGTGACATCCTATTGATAGCGAGCATCCAGTTATTTGATAGGTACACATATATTCAGAAAAATCATCAAGGGATTCAAAAAGAGGAGTTTTCTTAAAGGGATGTGGTCTAGTCATGTTGTTTGAAAGTTGAAATGTGATGTCACAATATGGGTATCTGCCTACTAAAACAGAGTTTTTAGCGGTGTTCTTATATTCCCAACAAAACGCTGCCTTTTCCTGGATTCTGCTTCCTATTGTGTATACCGTATAATTCACCATAGCATTGGAAAGAGTCCCTCTAGACCAGGGAAATTGTTTCCAACCAGTTGTATTAAAAGGCACCGCATGCATAAAAAGTCTCCAGGGTTGGAATATGCATGCACATCCAACACTCAGTCTTGTTCAAAAGACGAGAAATATTCTGCACATCTTTCATAAAAGAGTTGTGAGCCCAGGGTCCATGGTCGTCTGATGTCTGGTTAGGATGGTGGAGATTGAACCAAATAAGGGCGAACACAGCGAGCTGGAGTCCAAATGATTTTGCCATGATCATCTACCGCAGCGTAGCCTCTCCCCCAGGTAATAAGCTCTGCAGGACCTTTCCACATGGGGTCTGGAAGCCGTCAATAGTAAACTGGAGGTCTTGACGTAGGGGGAGGGACTGTTGAAAAATGACGAGAGGCAGCTGTTGATGATGGATCGCCCGTCAGATTTAAAAAGTTCAGTGTATAAAGGCACAAGTTAAGGATGTTTTGCACTGCTGGGAGGCCAGGGGCGATTTTCCCCTTTTCATTTAAATATCGATTGAGAGCTGTTTTTAATGTTTGATTTGCTCGCTCAACCAAGGCTTGACCTTGGCTATTATACGGAATGCCAAATTTATGAACAATGGACCATTTTGTACAGAATTCTGCAAAAGCAGAGCTAATATAAGCAGGTCCGTTGTCTGATTTTAGTTCTTTGGGGCGTCCCAACGATGCAAATGACCGAATACAGTGATTGATAACATGTTTAGTGGCCTCACCCCTCTGGGGGGAAGCCATAATGAAGCCAAAATATGTATCAATAGAAACATGAAGATGTTTCCATGGGGCAAAGGGAGGATATTGAGTAACATCCATTTGCCAAATTTGACAGCTCTCCAAGCCACGAGGATTTACTCCAAGTGGTATTGAGTGTGCTTGCTTGCTACAGGTTAGACATTGCTGAACGATGGCAGCAGCTTCAGCAGCTGAAAGATTAAATTGTTTGATTAATGCTTTCTTATTCTGATGGAAATAGGAATGACTTTCCCAGGGGGTTAAAAAGGTGATGACAAACACCGGAGTATTATAAGGACTCAATGAGGGTTTAATGCGTTTTAACTCTAATTGTTGATCTACCAATTGCACCAGAGCGGCTAATTTTTCTTTGGTTAAAGGCCACTGATCCACCCAAACTGGGGTGTCAGTCAAGAGGTTTAACTTTATTAATTGAGACATCTTAATCCAAAATTAATTTTGCATTGAACTGACTCATCAAGTCCCGACCCCACAGATTAATATGAAGCGGAAGAATGACAGGTTTAATGTGGGCAGTGACTGATGTTTCTTCCGAGGTCACAGAAAGCCAGTGTTTGCTCACACGTGCGTGTTGCACTCCTCCCACTCCCCGAACCGACGGTGCCCTGTCGGTCTGCCACTCAGAGGGCCACTCCTCCTCTCTTATGACCGATACATCAGCTCCGGTATCTAGAATACCAAAAAAGGAGCGTCCATTGACTTGAAAGGCCATAGAGGGGCAGAACTTTTGAATTTCTTGCTCAATTGCTAAAACTTGTGGTTGTTGGGGCACAGGGACGGCAGTTGCCACTACTGTTCCCTCAAGCACAGTCATGGGAGTGTTAGGGGTAAATGCCAAAGCGACTGATGTAAAGTCAGCTGGGTCTTTCAAAAATGGCATAGCCGTTACTCCCTGCATAATAAAGTCACGGTGAGGAAACACTAACAGAGGGGTGTCACAATCAGGGGGAAAGGGGACAGACGGCCGGATTGGCAAAAAATACAACAGCCCAGATAAGCCTGTGGTTATTGTCTCAGAGGCCACTAGGACAAAATGATAAGATTCAGCCTTTGAGGCGGGGCTAGCTGAATGCCCCAGCTCTAGTTTCCCAGTTCCTGGGAATCAGCGGGCATAGGGTTGGAGCGACACTGGTTTGCCCAGTGAAATCCCTTTTTACAGCGCGGGCAAACAGTTTTTGGTCTGGCTCCCTCTCCCCTGCTTTTATTAGCGCCCCCCGGGGCCCGGCACTGATTTTTAAAATGACCAGGCTTCCCGCAATTAAAGCAGTTACCAGCTTTACCCGCAGGTTGCCCATTATTACTTCCTGCTTTTTGTAAGGCCATAGCCAAAGTTTCCATGTTAAATGCATTGGTCCCCACAATTCTACAGGCTTGAATATAGTCTGCCAATCCTGCATCAGGTTTGCTCATTAAAGGCTACAGGACCCATCTACAGTCCTCATTGGCATTTTCAAAGGCACGTTTTTTAAACAATTCCTCTTGGGCTATTTCATTTGTGATTTCCCTAGATATGGCCTTTTGTAACTGATCCACAAATTCCCCATAGGGCTGATTAGGCCTTTGAAAAATCTTTACAAAAGAGCCTTTTGTTCCCCTCTGTGGATCATCAACCTGAGTTAGGGCAGCTTTTGCGGCGAGGGCTGCATGAGAATAGAACAAAGAGTTCATGGCTTGTTGAGCGCCCAGGTAACTAAAATTTCCATTCCCTGTTAACTGGTCTACGGTTGGTGGATTACAGCCCTGCCAAGCTAAAACGATCTTTTGACATTCCTTTTTCCATTCCATTTCCCAAACCACATATTGTGAAGATGTTAAAATCATATGGACTTCCGGTGGATTTTGCGCGCGCGATGGCGGCTACTTTGTAGCCGTCTCTCCTGGGTAAGTGTAAGAACCGCTATGAACAGCAGACATCAGCTGTTCAGCGGTTCAAAATCCCCCTCCCGGGCAAAGGGGGGGGTAGAGAGTGTCTGAATAGTGGTAGAGCCTCTTTTGCACCCCCCAAGTTTTTTTGGGGGGGGTGAAAGGAGTGCTCCCACGGAGTTCAGACTTGTCTCCGCTTCCCAGCTGTTTTTGTCCTCAGGGACAAAACGAGCCGCTGCAAACACCTCCGTGCTTAAAGAGAACTGGTGAGTTTTTTTATAAACGGACAGAGCTGAGTAGAGGATTTAGTTTTTGCTTTCTTTGATTTATTTGGATTTTAAGTTTTAAGACTTGCTTCTATTTTTATTCTCTCTTTTTATTTTTTTTTTTCTTTGTTGAAAGGGAAAGTAAAATGGCGATCGGCAAATCTCTCGGTGTTTTTTTTTCTGAAGTTAGAATGCTGACCGGCAGGCTTTTTGGTGTTTCTCTTTCTTTCCTTTCTCTTTCCCTTTTTATTTTCTTATGATTGGAATGGTTGTTTTTGGTATCTCTAAGTATTTTTTTTGGAACGGACTTTTTCTATTTAATTATTTTTTTCTCCCTTCTTTTTATTGTAATGACCCTTTTTTGAAGGACTTTTTTCTGTTTAATTTTTTGCAATTTTTAAGAAGGAGTAAAGCTTTTTTTTAATTCTTTTTCTCTTCCTTTTTTTTCCCCTTTTTTCTTTTTATTATAATGACCTTCTTTGGAGGGAGTTATGATTTTTGAAGGAATTTTTATAATTTTTTAAGAAGGGCTAAAGGTTTTTCTTTAAGATGGCTCCAAAGCGTCCAGGGATTTCTACAGCTTCTAAATCAACAGTTTCACCCTCTTCTGGGGGTCAGCTAATAACTATGAAGGATTTGCAAAACATGATGGGAGATGTTATAATTCAAATTAGGGCAGAAATGAAAAAGATTTTAGAGGAAAATAATAAGATCTTGAGACAAGATTTTGTTTTGGCTTTAGAAGGAGTTGCTTCTGTTCTTGAAAAGGTGAACTCCCATGTGGAAGAGGTAGCTGAAAAAGTGGACATAATGGAGGGGAAAATTGAAAGTATGGAAAAAGAAATGGAAAATGAGATTCTTATGCTTCAATATGGACAAATGGAATATGCCTTAAGAATCAGAGGCCTGGAAGAGTTTTTGCAAGGAGATTTGAAAGAGATGGTTGCATGGACTTTGCATTGATTTTGAATAAAGAAAAAGAGGGAATACTTAGTGAAATTGAAAAATTATTTAGGGTTAAAGATGCAACTGGCTATTAGACAGAAGATTATGGATATTGAATGAGAACTTTAGACAAGAAGTTTACTATTGAGATTGTGGGAGAAGTAAAACTTATATCGTTTTTGGAAAATGTCTTATGTAATGTCTAAACATGTGTTTTGGGATAATAATATATTTCAGCTTTAAGTTTTAAACTTTTAATGATAATATTGTTTAAACTTGTGTTTTGAAGGGATTATAATTTGTTTATTTCAGTGAGGGGATTCTAATAAATTTGTGTTTCGAAGGGAGTATAACTTGTTTAAGTTTCAAGTAATGCTTAAATTTGGTTTTTAAATATTATTATTAATATTTCTAAGAGAAAATAATTTGTTTAATTAAATGTCTAGATTTGTTTAGGAAAGAAAGTAATGTTTAAATCTGTGTTTTTGGAGGAAGTCTATATAGAATGATGATTGTATTTAGACTTGTTTAGGATTTAAAAGTGTTTCAAGTTTTTAAATATTATTATTAATATTTTTAAGAGAAAATAATTTGTTTAGATTTGTTTAGGATTTTTAAGTTTTTTTTTTGGATAGGTGAGAAGATTATGAAGATTGAAGGAAATATGTATTTATTTTAAGTTTTCTAAGAGTATTTAGTTTTAATGGTATAACAAAGGTTTATATGTTTATTTTTTTGTATTAGGATAAAGAAAGAGGGAGAAATTAGATTTTATATTATAGGCATAGATATTCAAAGAAAGTAATGTTTAAAGTTGCGTTTTTGGAGGGAGTTTATATAGAATGATGATTGTATTTAAATTTGTTTAGGTTTTAAAAGTGTTTTAAGTTTTTTTCTTAATTAAGCCTGTACTTAGCTCTGGGAAGTTCAGGGGAGGGCTTGGGAGGTAGGGGAGGAGGGGGGTGAGGTAGGGTTGGGGGGGTACGGGAAGGGGATTTGTTTTTGTAAAAATTTAAAAATTTTCAATAAAAAAAAAAAAATCATATTGAATAGCCCTTTCCAATCTTCAGGCAACAAATAAAAACTAGAAGCCATGTGACCTATCAGACCCAAGGTATAATGGCTAGAAATCCCATAACTTGATGCAGCTTGTTTAATTTCTTTAATATTTTTATAGGAATTGTTTCATATCTGCGATTGCCTGTGATTGGATCAATAAAAACAGGCGCACAAAATTGATATTCTTCAGGTTGCAGTTCCCCTTTTTCATAAGCTTCGGCCAGTGCCCTGGAGATGGCGCTGGCAGGGGAAGGCGGCATGTTAATGTTCCTTTGTTCTTTTCCTCCCAACTTTATTGGCGCGAACGGTTCAAAAAGCACATCGGCTTGATAAACTACCAAGGAGGATTTTTCTTCTGCACTCTGTCCCTTTTTTAAATCATCGGCCTTTTCAGAGTCATAAGCAGGTGGGGGGGGGTCTACAGGCTTTTCAGAGTTATAGGCAGGAGGGGGGTCTACCCTCCCCTTCTCCGTTTTCATGGCATCTTCATGGATTTGGAGACATTCAATTACAATTCGCCATGTAGACAAAATTTTTGGAGGGGCTCGAGGGGATTCATGAAAATACTTTCCTAATTTAACCCACACAGACATGTTTAGGGATCCTCCTTCGGGATATGCAAGGCAATTTTGATATACATATTTTAAGAGGAGGATCAAATCCCCTTTAGTGGGAAGCGGCAAATCTTTCCCATTGTTTTTCAAAATAATTATTGATGACTTGGTCAATTCCCTAAGTTCTGAGAGGTGCACAACCTGAGGCTTAGAGAATCCTGTCCCCATACACACGGTAATGTTTTGGGAGGGTGCTTCGTCTAGCCCTGACGACCGGCCCTGAGTTGCAGTAAGCTCTTCCGCTGAGTGAGTAAGAGGATACCAAGAGATGCGCTCAGAAACATGAATCACGTCGGGGTCACCAGTTGTGGGTTTTCACGCGCCCAGCGGGTCTCCCATAAATGTAGAAGAACAGACAGGAACACGTGGTTTCCTCGGGATGGGAGCCTCGAACAAAGCCGAAGCATCCCTTTTATTGTGTTATCAGAAGGCGGGTTTATATGCACCTGGTGACCACCTTACACCAACCACATTTGTTATAACACAGCATATTAGCATGTTACACGTGCTACAGCTTTGCTTTGCACACGCTCCTATACAGCTGTTACACCCGGCACCAACAAAACACCAAAACACATTCCTTTGCACCGCACGGCACTTCTTTGTTTACTCCAATCTTTTTTACTTTCGACTTCCTCATACCTTGGCCTACTGCAGCTGATGACTCAGCCTAGCAGGCCAGATAATCCAATAACTCCAACACATAAAGAAGTGGGGCTGGGGGTCAAGCTATTCTCCAAAGCACCTGAAGGCAGGACAGACTTGAACACTGGGCGCTATCTAACAAAATGAAATTCAATGGTGAAAAAAGTAAGGTTCTACATTTAGGCAAGAAAAACCAAATGCACAGGTATAGTATAGGGGGTACCTTGCTCAATAGTAGTAACTGCGAGGGGGATCTCGGAGTCCTAGTGGACAATCATTTAAATATGAGCCAGCAGTGTGCTGCAGCTGCCAAAAAAGCCAACATAGTGCTAGGCTGCATTAACAGAGGGATAGAATCAAGATCACGTGAAGTATTAATACCACTTTAAAATGCCTTGGTAAGGCCACACTTGGAATACTGCATCCAGTTTTGGTCACCACGATGTAAAAAAGATGTTGAGACTCTAGAATGAGTACAGAGAAGAGCAACAAAGATGATTAGGGGACTGGAGGCTAAAACGTATAAGGAACGGTTGCTGGAATTGGGTATGTCTACATTAACGAAGAGAAGGACGAGGGGTGCACGATAGCAGTGTTCCAATATCTCAGGGGCTGCCACAAAGAAGAGGGAGTCAAGCTATTTTCCAAAGCGCCAGAAGGTAGGACAAGAAGCAACGTGTGGAAACTAACCAAAGAGAGAAGCAACCTAGAGCTAAGGAGAAAATTCCTGACAGTTAGAACAATTAACCAGTGGAAAAACCTGCCTCCAGAAGCGGGGAATGCTCCAACACTGGAAGTTTTTAAGAAGAGACTGGACAGCCATTTGTCCAAAATGGTATAGGGTTTCCTACCTGAGCAGGGGGTTGGACTAGATGACCTCCAAGGTCCCTTCCAACTTTATTATTATTATTATTATTATTATTATTATTATAAGCAATGGATGGAAACTAGTCAAGTTGAGAAGCAACCTAGAACTAAGGATACATTTCCTGACAGTTAGAATAATTAATCAGTGGAACAACTTGCCTCCAGAAGTTGTGAATGTTCCAATACTGGAGGTTTTTAAGAAGAGCTGGGTCAACCATTTGTCTGAAATGATATGGGGGTTTTGTTTGAGCAGGGGGTTAGACTAGAATACCTCCAAGGCAATGGCCCCCAACCTTTTTCATGGTAAATCTTACTTCAAATAAACGACATTTTGTTTTATCACTTAATCTTCATAATATAAGACCAAAAGGCATGCAACCTGTATCTTAAATTGATTGCTGAGAAATCAGGGAAATATTGTCTGATCTTCAAGCATTTTATAACCGCTGTTGGTTTGCTTATCATAGGTTTGGGATAACTTTTCTAGTAATAACTGTACTGCATGTGGGTTATTTTTTTTAGACGATACCCTGAGTAAGAAACATGAAGATTAAACTGTGGGAATTCTTGTGATGGACCAAAAGCATTTGCAATATAGTGAATAGTATTAATACATTGAATTTGCTTACATTGATTTAAGAGAGTCACTGTGAGATTTATTTGAATGTAGGATATGGCCTTTTAAAATGGTTCTGTCTCAAAATAATACATCTAAAAATGCATTCCTAAATAAATTAAATTGGGAGCAGGTCTCTCAGTCTCTATAAGACTTATTTCTAAGTCATTATGGTTAGAAGTGAGCTCTGTAAAGATGTCAAACTGGTATGTCAGAAAGTAGTTACATTGTAATTTAATACCATATCAGCTAAAAGGCTACATTTTTTTCTACTGGCAGATACATCAACAGTGGTTAGAATATATTACAAGTACACTTGAAAAATAGGCAGTAGATAGGCTCTCCATTCAGCAGTGGTTAGCAGAATAGCAGAATCAGAAGGGACCTTAGAGGTCTTCTAGTCCAACTCCCTGTTCAAGCAAGAAACCCTATACCATTTCAGATAAATGGCTGTCCAATGTCTTCTTAAAAATCTCCAGTATTGGAACACTCACAACTTCTGGAGGCAAGTTGTTCCACTGATTAATTATTCTAACTGTCAGGAAATTTATCCTTAGTTCTAGGTTGCTTCTCTCCTTGATTAGTTGCCATCCATTCCTTCTTATAATAATAATAATAATGATAAAGTTGGAAGGGACCTTGGAGGTCATCTAGTCCAACCCCATGCTCATGTAGGAAACTACAAGCCATGCTCTGGCCATTTAACTCTTGGATTTTGCCTTGTTATTAAATAGCCCAGCATAGCCTCTTTAAGCAAAGGAACCAGTGCCGGTATTCTTACACCTGCGGTTAATAAAGATGTCAGGAAGTTGTGCGATTTTCGAGTTTACCCAGAAACGCTTGAACCAGTACCTGCGAGCACTCCGCAGCGTTCCTCAGCGGTCTGAACCGAATCGGCCACTGCCGTTTTCCCAAATCTAGGAGCGCCCCACCCCCCACCCCCTCCGCCGTCCAGACCTGAGCTTCAGGACATGTTTTCTGCTACCTCCAATTTCCCGGCTTTAGATGGGTGGAAAACGCCTCTCCGTCACTGGAGCTGGGCTGCAGGCGGCTTGTGGCATCGAGAAGTTGTCTCGGCTCCCCAGTCTCAATGCGCTGACTTCGCCACGGTGAACGGCAAAGTCGAGTTCTACGTTGTGTGGTCTCTGCGCGAGCCGCCCCGCCAGCTGAGCAGGTGACGTCTCCAAAGCACCTGAAGGCAGGACAGACTTGAACACTGGGCGCTATCTAACAAAATGAAATTCAATGGTGAAAAAAGTAAGGTTCTACATTTAGGCAAGAAAAACCAAATGCACAGGTATAGTATAGGGGGTACCTTGCTCAATAGTAGTAACTGTGAGGGGGAACTCGGAGTCCTAGTGGACAATCATTTAAATATGAGCCAGCAGTGTGCTGCAGCTGCCAAAAAAGCCAACATAGTGCTAGGCTGCATTAACAGAAGGATAGAAACAAGATCACGTGAAGTGTTAATACCACTTTACAATGCCTTGGTAAGGCCACACTTGGAATACTGCATCCAGTTTTGGTCACCACGATGTAAAAAAGATGTTGAGACTCTAGAAAGAGTACAGAGAAGAGCAACAAAGATGATTAGGGGACTGGAGGCTAAAACATATAAGGAACGGTTGCTGGAATTGGGTATGTCTAGTTTAACGAAGAGAAGGACGAGGGGTGCACGATAGCAGTGTTCCAATATCTCAGGGGCTGCCACAAAGAAGAGGGAGTCAAGCTATTTTCCAAAGCGCCTGAAGGCAGGACAAGAAGCAACGTGTGGAAACTAACCAAACAGAGAAGCAACCTAAAGCTAAGGAGAAACCTCCTGACAGTTAGAACAATTAACCCGTGGAACAACCTGCCTCCAGAAGCCGGGAATGCTCCAACACTGGAAGTTTTTAAGAAGAGACTGGACAGCCATTTGTCCAAAATGGTATAAGGTTTCCTACCTGAGCAGGGGGTTGGACTAGATGACCTCCAAGGTCCCTTCCAACTTTATCATCATCATTATTATTATTATTATAAGAAGCAATGGATGGAAACTAATCAAGGAAAGAAGCAACCTAGAACTAAGGATACATTTCCTGACAGTTAGAATAATTAATCAGTGGAACAACTTGCCTCCAGAAGTTGTGAGTGTTCCAATACTGGAGGTTTTTAAGAAGAGATTGGTCAACCATTTGTCTGAAATGATATGGGGTTTTTGTTTGAGCAGGGGGTTGGACTAGAAGACCTCCAAGGCAATGGCCCCCAACCTTTTTCATGGTAAATCTTACTTCAAATAAACGACATTTTGTTTTATCACTTAATCTTCATAACATAAGACCAAAAGGCATGCAACCTGTATCTTAAATTGATTACTGAGAAATCAGGGAAATATTGTCTGATCTTGAAGCATTTTATAACCGCTGTTGGTTTGCTTATCATAGGTTTGGGATAACTTTTCTAGTAATAACTGTACTGCATGTGGGTTATTTTTTTTAGACGATACCCTGAGTAAGAAAAATGAAGATTAAACTGTGGGAATTCTTGTGATGGACCAAAAGCATTTAGCAATATAGTGAATAGTATTAATACATTGAATTTGCTTACATTGATTTAAGAGAGTCACTGTGAGATTTATTTGAATGTAGGATATGGCCTTTTAAAATGGTTCTGTCTCAAAATAATCCATCTAAAAATGCATTCCTAAATAAATTAAATTGGGAGCAGGTCTCTCAGTCTCTATAAGACTTATTTCTAAGTAATTATGGTTAGAAGTGAGCTCTGTAAAGATGTTGGAAATAGCCAATAAGCATAAAAAGTCAAAATGTGAAACTGACCTCAAATTTGAAATGTATGCATGTAGTCAGGTTCCTCACAGGTTGGGGAAAAAGAAAAAACATCTATTTTCCTGATTCCAGCTTTCCTTGAAAAGTTAGGCCAGGGCCTATACCGCATTTCTTGACAAATAACCAAGACTGAAAAGTTCAAATGTGAAACTGACCTCAAATTCGAAAAGTACGCATATCTTTATGTTCCGCAAAGGTTTGGTACACCGAAAAAACATGTATTTTCCGGATCCGCATTTCTTGGCAAATAACCAAGTAAGCCTGAAAACCCAAAATGTCAAAATGATCTCAAATTCGAAAAGTACGCATATGTTTATGTTCCGCAAAGGTTTGGTACACCGAAAAAACATATATTTTCCAGATCCGCATTTCTTGGCAGATAACCAAGTACGCCTGAAAACCCAAAATGTGAAGCTGACTTCAAATTCGAAAAGTACGCATATATTTATGTTCCGCAAAGTTTTGGTACACTGAAAAAACATGTATTTTCCGGATCCGCATTTCTTGGCAGATAATCAAGTAAGCCTGAAAACCGAAAATGTGAAGCTGACTTCAAATTCGAAAAGTACGCATATATTTATGTTCCGCAAAGGTTTGGTACACGGAAAAAACATGTATTTTCCGGATCCGCATTTCTTGGCAAATAACCAAGTAAGCCTGAAAACCCAAAATGTCAAAATAACCTCAAATTCGAAAAGTACGCATATGTTTATGTTCCGCAAAGGTTTGGTACACCGAAAAAACATGTATTTTCCGGATCCGCATTTCTTGGCAGATAACCAAGTAAGCCTGAAAACCCAAAATGTGAAGCTGACTTCAAATTCGAAAAGTACGCATATATTTATGTTCCGCAAAGGTTTGGTAACCCGAAAAAACATGTATTTTTCGGATCCGCATTTCTTGGCAGATAACCAAGTAAGCCTGAAAACCCAAAATGTGAAGCTGACTTCAAATTCGAAAAGTACGCATATATTTATGTTCCGCAAAGGTTTGGTACACGGAAAAAACATGAATTTTCCGGATCCGCATTTCTTGGCAGATAACCAAGTAAGCCTGAAAACGCAAAATGGGAAGCTGACTTCAAATTCGAAAAGTACGCATATATTTATGTTCCGCAAAGGTTTGGTACACGGAAAAAACATGTATTTTCCGGATCCGCATTTCTTGGCAGATAACCAAGTAAGCCTGAAAACCCAAAATGTCAAAATAACCTCAAATTCGAAATGCATGTATATGTTTATGTTCCGCAAAGGTTTGGCACACCGAAAAAACATGTATTTTCCGGATCCGCATTTCTTGGCAGATAACCAAGTAAGCCTGAAAACCCAAAATGTGAAGCTGACTTCAAATTCGAAAAGTACGCATATATTTATGTTCCGCAAAGGTTTGGTACACCGAAAAAACAAGTATTTTCCGGATCCGCATTTCTTGGCAAAAAACCAAGTAAGCCTGAAAACCCAAAATGTCAAAATAACCTCAAATTCCAAAAGTACGCATATGTTTATGTTCCGCAAAGGTTTGGCACACGGAAAAAACATGTATTTTCCAGATCCGCATTTCTTGGCAGGTAACCAAGTAAGACTGAAAACCCAATATGTCAAAATGACCTCAAATTTGAAAAGTACGCATATGTTTATGTTCCGCAAAGCTTTGGTACACGGAAAAAACATGTATTTTCCGGATCCGCATTTCTTGGCAGATAACCAAGTAAGCCTGAAAACCCAAAATGTGAAGCTGACTTCAAATTCGAAAAGTACGCATATATTTATGTTCCGCAAAGGTTTGGTACACGGAAAAAACATGTATTTTCCGATCCGCATTTCTTGGCAAATAACCAAGTAAGCCTGAAAACCCAAAATGTCAAAATGACCTCAAATTCGAAAAGTACGCATATGTTTATGTTCCGCAAAGGTTTGGTACACCGAAAAAACATATATGTTCCAGATCCGCATTTCTTGGCAGATAACCAAGTAAGCCTGAAAACCCAAAATGTCAAAATGACCTCAAATTCGAAAAGTACGCATATATTTATGTTCCGCAAAGTTTTGGTACACTGAAAAAACATGTATTTTCCGGATCCGCATTTCTTGGCAAATAACCAAGTAAGCCTGAAAACCAAAATGTCGCAGCGCATATTTATGTTCCGCAAAGGTTTGGCACACGGAAAAAACATGTATTTTCCAGATCCGCATTTCTTTAACCAAGTAAGCCTGAAAACCCAAAATGTCAAAATGACCTCAAATTCGAAAAGTACGCATATGTTTATGTTCCGCAAAGGTTTGGTACACGGAAAAAACATGTATTTTCCGGATCCGCATTTCTTGGCAGATAACCAAGTAAGCCTGAAAACCCAAAATGTGAAGCTGACTTCAAATTCGAAAAGTACGCATATATTTATGTTCCGCAAAGGTTTGGTACACGGAAAAAACATGTATTTTCCGGATCCGCATTCTTGGCAAATAACCAAGTAAGCCTGAAAACCCAAAATGTCAAAATAACTCAAATTCGAAAAGTACGCATATGTTTATGTTCCGCAAAGGTTTGGCACACCGAAAAAACATGTATTTTCCAGATCCGCATTTCTTGGCAGATAACCAAGTAAGCCTGAAAACCCAAAATGTGAAGCTGACTTCAAATTCGAAAAGTACGCATATATTTATGTTCCGCAAAGTTTTGGTACACTGAAAAAACATGTATTTTCCGGATCCGCATTTCTTGGCAGATAACCAAGTAAGCCTGAAAACCGAAAATTTGAAGCTGACTTCAAATTCGAAAAGTACGCATATATTTATGTTCCGCAAAGGTTTGTTACACGGAAAAAACATGTATTTTCCGGATCCGCATTTCTTGGCAAATAACCAAGTAAGCCTGAAAACCCAAAATGTGAAGCTGACTTCAAATTCGAAAAGTACGCATATATTTATGTTCCGCAAAGGTTTGGTACACGGAAAAAACATGAATTTTCCGGATCCGCATTTCTTGGCAGATAACCAAGTAAGCCTGAAAACCCAAAATCTCAAAATAACCTCAAATTCGAAAGTACGCATATATTTATGTTCCGCAAAGGTTTGGCACACCGAAAAAACATGTATTTTCCAGATCCGCATTTCTTGACAGATAATCAAGTAAGCCTGAAAACCCAAAATGTGAAGCTGACTTCAAATTCGAAAAGTACGCATATATTTATGTTCCGCAAAGGTTTGGTACCCGAAAAAACATGAATTTTCCGGATCCGCATTTCTTGGCAAATAACCAAGTAAGCCTGAAAACCCAAAATGTCAAAATGACCTCAAATTCGAAAAGTACGCATATATTTATGTTCCGCAAAGGTTTGGAAACCCGAAAAAACATGTATTTTCCGGATCCGCATTTCTTGGCAAATAACCAAGTAAGCCTGAAAACCGAAAATGTCAAAATGACCTCAAATTCGAAAAGTACGCATATATTTATGTTCCGCAAAGGTTTGGTACACGGAAAAAACATGTATTTTCCGGATCCGCATTTCTTGGCAAATGACCAAGTAAGCCTGAAAACCCAAAATGTCAAAATGACCAGAGGGGAGACAGAAAAAACATGTATGTTTTGGATCCGCATTTCTTGGCAGATAACCAAGTAAGACTGAAAACACAATATGTCAAAATGACCTCAAATTCGAAAAGTACGCATATGTTTATGTTCCGCAAAGGTTTGGAAACCCGAAAAAACATGTATTTTCCGGATCCGCATTTCTTGGCAAAAAACCAAGTAAGCCTGAAAACCCAAAATGTCAAAATGACCTCAAATTTGAAAAGTACGCATATATTTATGTTCCGCAAAAGTTTGGAAACCCGAAAAAACATGTATTTTCCGGATCCGCATTTCTTGGCAGATAACCAAGTAAGCCTGAAAACCCAAAATGTGAAGCTGACTTCAAATTCGAAAAGTAGGCATATATTTATGTTCCGCAAAGGTTTGGAAACCCAAAAAAACATGTATTTTCCGAATCCGCATTTCTTGGCAAATAACCAAGTAAGCCTGAAAACCCAAAATGTCAAAATAACCTCAAATTCGAAAAGTACGCATATGTTTATGCTCCGCAAAGTTTTGGCACACCGAAAAAACATGTATTTTCCGGATACGCATTTCTTGGCAGATAACCAAGTAAGCCTGAAACCCCAAAATGTGAAGCTGACTTCAAATTCGTAAAGTACGCATATATTTATGTTCCGCAAAGGTTTGGTACAAGGAAAAATCATGTATTTTCCGGATCCGCATTTCTTGGCAAATAACCAAGTAAGCCTGAAAACCCAAAATGTCAAAATAACCTCAAATTCGAAAAGTACGCATATTTTTATGTTCCGCAAAGGTTTGGCACACAGAAAAAACATGTATTTTTTGGATCCGCATTTCTTGGCAGATAACCAAGTAAGCCTGAAAACC